>NC_090025.1:165678821-165833821 GCF_037176765.1 Anolis sagrei
TGGAATCTATCACTGGCAGATATGGTGAACTGTACACAATTGTACTATTATATAATACACTATGATTCTACTTTAACAGGCATAACAGCATATTATGGAATCCTGAGATTTGCAATCCAGGGAGGGGTATTTAGAAGTTTTAAATAGACAGCTTTAGCACATCTGCAGGCTGTAATTAAGGATTCTATAGGATGTAGCCATGGCAGTCAAAATGCCATTGTGGTGCTACAATTGTGCAGTGTCAAAGCGCTCCACGAGAGCAAATAATTCCCATCCACAGCAACTGGATTTGAGACACCTTCTGCTGCTGATACTAGAGGTGTTGACTACTCGCCATGAAATATCTAAACATTTTTTTAATTTGCCTATTTTTCTTAAAAATCTATTACTACATCTTGTGACAGCAGATTCCACAATTTTAATTATGCACTGTTTCAAGAAGTTTCTCCTTTTATCTGCCTTGAGTAGCCATGTGCTCTAGCTTATGAAAGATAACACTATGTAACATTATTCCCGTCCCTGGGTTATGAATGTCGTTTCCTAATTGGTTCTATCATAACAACATAGAACAAGTTTATTAAACTGCAAAAACTTTGTTTTTGTGGGACATCCTGCAGCACGTTTTGCTATAGTTTTTCAATGAATATCTCACAGTCTAACTAATACAACATATTAGTTAGAAAACTATTAGTTAGAGAACTATTTCCTGTGGCAGCCACAAAAACAACATTTCTGGAGTATAACAACTACTTTCAAAGTAAGTACCACACAGTTAAACAGGAAATAGTACTTTCAAACCAGGAAATTTTTTTTTCAAATAGTGTTACATAGTTTAATTGAAGTAATACCTCTGTGACAGATGCAGATGGGATCTAAAAGCATTGCAAGTATATGTCTGAGCTCAAGGGACTGATGCACATGTTAGCTTGATTACATCTGAGAACCTGCATACCTGGGGACTGAGGGAAAACTCCCACTGAAATCAATTGGGTTGACTTAAGCATGGCTATCTTTGGAAAGTGTCCAATGGGTTTAAGCAAAACATAAGTGCATTATGTTTGTTTTGGGCTGACAGATGGAAGGGGACAGGTGCTTTTCCAGAAGTAGTCACTTCAGCATTTCTTGGCTGTTGTTTTGACCTGAAACGACACTTCAGGGATTGGGATGGCAGTAAGCAAAAGGGATGTCATTATGTTATGATGTGAGCACCCCAGGGATCCAGTCTGTACCTTTCAGCCAGGAATGCCTCTCCTTTCAATGCAAAAGGATCACCTGTCATGGCAGTTGTTCTCCTCCAGTACCAGACAGATGTCAACCACAGAGATGCAACTCATGTGGAGGTGAGGAGGTGAAAGGCTGCTTTTTATTCCTTGCTGCACATTATGAAAAAAAATCCTAGATATCTTGTGGAGAAAAAAGCTGGTTTCTAAACACACTGAGCATCACTGTGGATGCTGAGGAAAGAACTCTTGTCCTGGCCAAAATCTGGAACTGTTGTTGTTACGTGCATTCAAGGTAACTTCAGCATATGGTGACTCTATCCTAAAGATTTCTTGGCAAAAGATTTACTCCTAGGAGATTTATCATTGCCTTCCTCTAAGGCTGAGAAGGTATGACTTTCTAATATTTTATGGTGCATTTTTGGAACATTTTTAATTCCTCAAGCAGGACCCGTATGTTGGTTTTAGCTCAATGCAAGATTGTGGCAACCCAATGCCTCAGTTTCCTTGGCAAGATTTGTTGGTGTTATTTCTTATTGTCTTTTTTTGAGTGGCAGATAATGTGACTGGCTCCTAGGCCAGTCAGTGGGTTTCCATGGCTCAGTGAAGATTGAAACCCAGGTTCCCAAGTGTCTCAGGGGGCTTCCAGACAGGACCAGGCATGTAGCCGGGGGGGGGGGGGGGCTTGGGGGGCTTCACCCCCCCCCCCGAAATTCTCATGGTGGTCCATGAAAAGGCCTTGCTGATACATTATTTAAACTGTTATGTTTATTCATATCATAATCTGATCACCATGCATGGGGATATTGGAGTAACGATACAAAAGTTTTGCTAGGGTAGACCCTCTTTCACTCAGACTCAGCCCCTCCCCCCCCCCAAAAAAAACTAAATCCTGGCTACAGGCCTGCCAGGAGCCTATGTTTTCTGGGGTGGCTGTCCAGATGTTCTCCTGGAACTTTCCGAGAGAACACTTGGACACTCGAACCCCCTTCCCAAAAGCCCCCCAAAGCACTGTAAAACACAAAAGAATTTACCCGGCCTATTAATTGCATAGAAATGACATGCCAGGAGAAGGGGGCCAGGAGCGATTTTCCTCCCCCCCCCACTTTCTCCTGGCACATCATTTTTACAAGCCAGGAGAACTCTGGCAACCCCCTAATGGAGGCTGGGTGAGTTCTTTTGTTTTATACAGTGCTTTTGGGAGCTTTTGGGGAGGGGGGTTGGTGTTCTCAGGGTTATCTGGGCTAATGTAGCCCAAAAAACTGCAGGACTGTTATATGGACTGCAGTCCAGACACCCGAAGTAGTGGGTTTACGCCGCACCTTCCAAGAAGGCACAGAATAAACCCACTAACATATTAATTTGCCACAAACCAGGGTTTTCCTGGTGTATGGTGAATTAATTTGGGTTTGTCCAGGACGTCATCTGGATAATCTCCTATTAATTGTGGTAACTCCCACATTAAAGAAGCTGTCTGGATGCACTCTCATTGTTTATTTATTTCCTGCTTTTTCTCAAAAATGGGATTCAATGTAGAATAGAAACGAAATAGCTGCAGCAAGATGTACTACAAAGTTATAGTTCAATATTCCAATCACTGCTCTTGCTTGAATTCATTTGCAGATGTTACTTTTTTTTGAGGGGGGGGGGGACCACTTCCAGAATCTGTCAGCCCTGGTCATGTTGATTGGGCGAATTCTGAGAACTATTACCCAAAGCAGTAATGGTCCAAGTTTCTGTCTTGCTATAACTAACAGTTTCTCAAACTGGTGTCACATGAAATATGTATGATGTCTGTTTGCAAATACAATCACAGAGAAGTCAACCCCAAGAGATGATATGGTGTGTTGGGGAAGGTCTCTCCTGTCCCTTCCAACTTCTGTGTCTACAGAATCCTTCATCCAGGCTCACCATCTCTCAGGAGAGAGAGCAAATGGAAAGGCTGTTCGATACCAGCATGTGGATGTTCTTGCTAAGTCAGATGGTGCTCCCGTAATGGATCCACCAGCTGCTGACAGCAGGCATGGTTACTAATTGTTACACAAGGGAACTAAATGGAGAGAGATGTTCTTTATGTTTTCAAAAACAAAGGCCTATAACTCCTGAGCTATGGAAAAATTCCTTTTGAATCTAGTAGTAGTTATAACCTCATCCTCCCTGCAGGCCATTCACTCATTATGAAAGACATCTTGGGTGCTTTGATAGCAAACAGAGAGGCCACAGGGGAAAACTCCCATGGATACCAGGTCCCATCGGTACAAGCAAACCAGGTTCATGCAGCATGCATAGCCAAGATTGCCAATATGAAGCATTGGGTTGTTGTAGGTTTTTCAGGTTGTATAGCCACTTCTAGAAGCATTCTCTCCTGATGTTTCACCTGCATCTGTGGCAAGCATCCTCAGAGGTTGTGAATATGGCAATAAGAACCACACACCAACAAATCTTGCTAAGGAAACTGAGGTATATGGTTGGCAGCCAGTGTCATCTTACAAACAAACCTATGTATATTCATGGCCATCACTTCTCCTCTGAAGCTCCATTGGTGAATGAACCACATGGTGAACTAAGTTTTTCCAAGGATTTGTGAGATGGGTTGCTGTAAGCTTTCTGGGCTGTAAGGCCATGTTCCAGAAGCATTCTCTCCTGACATTTCACCTGTTTCGATGGCAGGTATCCTCAAAGGTTGTTTGCCACAGGTGCAGGCAAAACGTCAGGAGAGAATGCTTCTAGAACATGGCCATACAACCCGAAAAACCTACATCAACCCAGTGATTCCGGCCATGAAAGCCTTCAACAATAATATGAAGCATGCCAGGCACTACAAACCAACATCATCTGGAGGACCATGTATCCTAATCCTTATCATGTATAGCAACATTTCTAAGTGCCTGTTTGTTCTTGACCCCACACTGTTTCTGCATAACATATCCCTATTTTGCAAGAATTTGACTAAAGCTCACAAAAAATGAGTTATAGATGAAATCAAACAGCGTTTTTTCCACTTCCTTTATTTGAGTGCAAAATCGGATCCTCCACCCCGCTTAACGTAGCATTTGGGTTTCCTTGGCAACACATTTGGATTTGGGGAGCTAGGGGAAAAGAGAGAATGTAAGCAGCTCTGCCTGTAAGTTTGGAGTAGGATTGATTATTGCACTAGAGGTGCAGAAACTACAGAGTGAAAGGAACAAAAGTGAAGCTAAAGAATACTACTGCAGTATTTGCAATACCTGTGTTCCCTGCTTGTTCCCAATTTTTCTTGGTTTCTTTGATGTAGACAGACACATTGCATTGGACTAGGAATAGTGAGCCAGACGCTGATGGGCAAAGGTCAGATTCAAGGTGTTCATCTGTTTCCCCCTCTGACCCTGCCAGTGTTGACTGATCATAGAAGACTAAGGATGCAAGCTGGGCACTCTGAGGCTCATCCATCTTGGTCAGAGGTGTGATCTAAACATAGCACAGTAGAGAGAAAAGCTTGCAAGGTTTTTTTTCATGGCCATAGCCCAAGATAGCTGTGCAAGCCACCCTGAATGCTTGCTAGCATAAAATAAGCCTGAAAAAAAGATAAGAGCAAGACATTCAGTGCTGTATAATGACTAGAGTGTTGCCCTGTGGTTTCAGGAGAACCAAATTCATGTCCCTTCTTTTTGCCGAGCCACTGGATCACCTTGGGCCAGTCTCCTTCTCACCTTCTTCACAGGGTTGTTTTGGGAATTATGTGGCAAAGAATAGGGTTTAATATGTTGCTTCCGGTTCATTTGAGGAGCAGAGTGATATAAACATAACCAGCACATAAATGAATAGCTGCTATAGGCTGCAATTCAACACCTGCTCGGTGTAGCATAAATACCCACAGGCTTCAACACTACACAGTCCCCATGCAGAAGAGCAACATTGTGAAATGTATACCAATAGCCAGGTACTTTTGTGTAATATACAACTGCAAGGTGAAATTCTGCTTCCACCACTGTCAACAAAATATGTCTGTTGTGCCATAGCAATCATTTTCCCAATGAGTATAACAGTACTTATGCAAGCATGTGTCACTAAGAGAATGCCAGCCATAGTTTCACTTACTGGTTGTTGTACTTCCTTTGTTCATTTGTTAGTTGCATTATAGTATACAAGAATATATGCAGTGCCAAGACTAGTATTTCCTGCACCTCTTTCTATTTATTTGTGGCTTGCAAGTTTGACTCTTGCTGCAAGGAGGGCACAAATTCTCTCCCTGTGTTTGAGCATCCCTGTTTATTAATCTAGAGAAAAGAAAATTGTGTACTAGAGATGTACTGGGCAGGAGGGGAGGGGGGAATCCACATTTGGATAGGAGACTTGTCTGACTTCCTCTCATCTACAGTTCAGGTATCTAACCTTTAGTTGGACAAGGAGCATATAGGCTCCAAAGTATTATCAGGACTCCATATGTGTATTTTGTGCATATGTACATTGGCCAATGACAGTCATCATCATCTTGGCAAAAAGCACTTTCCTGAAAAGCTGCCAGGAGCCCTGTGCAAGCCATCTTAATGCCAAGTTAATTCACAGTTCCAAGAATTTGCCATACTTAAAACCAAGAACCCCATGCCTCCAAAGTGTGCTGTTCTATAAGACAGCAATTTGGAATACCTCTTCGATTAGCAAGCATTTTCAAGCTCTTTACTAACTTGTAGCCACTTAAAGCAGTGGTTCTTAACCTTTGGGTCCCCAGATGATTTGGCCTTCAACTCCCAGAAATCCTAACAGCTGGCAAACTGGCTGAGATTTCTGAGAGTTGTAGGCCAAAACACCTGGGGACCTAAAGGTTGAGAACCACTGCCTTAAAGGGAAATATACTATGAAGATTCCCTTTTTGCATGATAACTCTTTCCAGATTATAGTTTTCTATCAGAGGTCCATCTAATATGACATGAACATCAGCAGGCATGGGGCTTATCCCAATACCAGTAGATGAAGTATCTTCTGGCTCAGATAAGGGTCTGCAGTAGGGTCAGCATTTCAGAATTGCATCAGGCTCTAATGTTTCTGAACCTAAAGATGAGATTAACAAGCTTTATGATTGTAGTATTAACCACAGATGCTTGCAGCTTGCCACTCGAATACATATACATACAGACAACCCCCTTATTTTCCTGCTTGGAAAGTAAGAAAGAAATCTTAGCTAAAGCATCTGTTTCCATATAAAGGTGAAATGAAGGGATTATTCCTTCTCACTTAGGGAGAAAGGAGAGGAACAACTTATCTAGCCAAAAGATGGATGCAGAGCAGAATGGAAGGCGATTCCTTGGTACTACAATGAATGGAAGGGAATGAGGAAGCTAATGAATACATGCTACCACCATCACCCCAACAGAGAATATTTGAAAACGACAGTAAAAAGTGAAACAAGCATTGCAAATTGCAGGAAGCTGTTGCTTTATTAACTCTGTAGGAGATTTGCGCATATCCCTTTCCTCTTGATTGGAGCTGAATCCACCAAAATGGGAGAATTTGTACCCTTGACCCCTGCCTGAAAAGGACTCATAAAAACTGGAGACTCAGGGCCAGATTCTAAGATCAGACAACCCTAGTCTGCAGTGACACCTAGATATTTCCCATCTTCTTCAATGACTTGCATTGGGACAAGTGGAAAAATGTTTCAGCCTATAAATAACCTTCTGGCTTTTCTAGCAAAAGACTCCTCTTTTTAGCCTTTTGGCTCCCTGTCATTTTTGTCTTGGATGCACAGGTTGTGCTGACAGACACGTGTCAGCTCAGAATGGCCTTTTTGTTGATATTCACCTGAACAAAACTGATCCCTTGGCAGCCTGTCTTCCTCCACAGCTCTGAGTATTCCCAGAGTTTTGTTCTGTCACTCCGTAGACAAGCTGCTTTCCTAATGAGAGGCCTACTTCAGCTTCTCCTAAAGTTGACGTCAAATGGATTTCAGAAGAAAAGCATGCAAGTGACAAAAGTTGGACCCAGTAGATGCAAGGTGAATCCCTTGTCATCCTTCTCCAGAGTTTAGTTGCTTTCTTCTCATCTTTTCCTGCTTGCATAAAGCTAAGCAAATCAGATTCTTTAAACAAATGATACAATTCCTTCACTTGGCTCAAAAACGCTGACACCATTTGGAATAGACAGTGGCTGCAGCCCATAAGTGATGTGGACACAATACAATAGTTGCTAAATGCTGGTTCATCGTAGAAGTTTCTGGAGCTAAAGGATCAATGTTGGTTAGATGTCAGCTTGATAAAACCAGACAACTGTGCTCCTTTTGGGGATGTGTTGACTGAAAACTAACATGGGGATATATTTACCAAAATCTTGTTGGTGGCATACCCAGAAATGGGTAGGAAACATGTTGCGATTCTTGAAATTTTCCTTCTAGAGAGAAGATGCAGAATTGCAATGGTAGAACATTACATTCTTTCTGCATGATGTTGGATCCTACCCTGCATATTTAAGCAGGGCACAGCACCAAACTCAGAAAACACAGAGTGAGGTGCTCCATGCCTTGCCTTGGTAATAGGTTTGTTGCTTAAATCCATACATTTTATATTCTAGATATGTTCACATTTTATATTTTATTAATGAATTCTTCTGCTTGTTTTTGTAGCATTTCAGGTCAACATCAACATGTATAACAGAAAAAGAGGATAATCTATGCCCAAAATATCTTGATTATATTTAGTTATTATTAGTTTGGGTTGTGAGTTAGCTTGCAAAGAAACAGACAAAAATGCAAACAAATACATACACACAGACATGAGCATGGACAAAGAGGGGAAACACTTTGAACCCTATCCCTAATCCACAATATATATCTTTGTGTACACTGAGTCTACATGCAAATCCATCAGCATATACTATGTATGTCTACTCCCTTGGCACATACATAAATTAGGATCATAGAATCATAAAATAATAGAGTTGAAAGAGACCACATGGGCCAACCAGTCCAACCCCCTGCCATGCAGGAAAAGTACAATCAAAGCACCCCTGACAGATGGCCATCCAGCCTCTGTTTAAAAGCCACCAAAGAAGGAGCTTTCTCCACACCATGAGGCAGAGAGTTCCACTGCTGAACAGCTCTTACAGTCTTGAATTTCTTCTTCAGGTTCAGGTGAAATCTCCAACCCTGTAATTTGAACCCATTGCTCTGAGTCCTATGACCTCATCAGACACAGAGAGAGGGATGTCTTCTCCCTGCTTCTTTCTGCAGCCGGAATGGAGTCCCTCAGAGTCCATCACATGACAGAGGGCAATGTCTGGTGGGGCTCCATTCTGGCAGTGGAGAAAAGTGAAGCCCAGAGTGCCCCTGGAAGAGTCGGGTATTTCCGACTCCCCATTGAAAAAAGCAAAGAGGAAGCAGTGGAAGACTAATTTAATGGGGAAAATGATATGGGAAGACAGGCAATGAATCCCAATGGGAGAAAACAGAGCGGAAAATGATATGGGAAGACAGGCAATGAATCCCAATGGGAGAAAACAGAGCGTGATAGTTCCCTGTGCTGTCTCATGCTTTCCCCCACTGTCCCCCAGTTTGCCCCTGTCTGTCTGATGAGATCCTTAGTCTCCAGGGCAGCAGAAAACAATCCTGCTCCCTTTTCCTTTCAAGTATTTAAACATGGTGATCATGTCTCCTTTCACCCTTCTCTTCTGTAGCCTAAACATACCCAGCTCTTGCCACTCCTCATAGGGCTTAGCTTACTGACTTTTGATCACTTTTGTTGCCCTGCTCCAGAAAGGGTTCAGCTTGACAAATCTTTCTTTAATTGTGGTGCTCCGAATTGGGCATAGCATTCCAGATGAGGTCTGACCAAACTCTTCAAAACTCCTGAAAGTTCACAAGAACCAATGCAGACAAAGTTTTATATGTATGAAAACCTACTGAAGCTGTGCAAAAAAGGATATAAATTAAAAAGCTCTTTTTATAAAATAGACATCAAGCTGACTACTATAGTGCCACAAGTAAGAAGCATCTATTGTACACACAAACAGTGATCTGACTGCGGTTTGGGTTTCTTTACCATGTTTTGTGCTGAAGAGTGATAATGTTCATTCTAGATCTGCTCAGGTTACTGGGCTTTGTTAAAGGCAGAGCAAGGAAAAGTTACAACTCCCAGAACTAGTGGCTTCCTCAGTTTTTGGTTAGAGGAGCATTATTATTTCTCACTTTTAGATGTTGTCAGAAACTTGGCATTTTGTTAAGTCTGAACTTGTTTGCAAACATGGAAGATGAGCACAGGCAGATATACACACAAAGATTAAACACTTAAGCATCACAACACATTATTTAACAACTGTTGTCAAATGAAAGGCAGCCAGCCAGCACCCAAAATTTCATGCATGTTCTATCTTTTCCTCTGTTTTTCTTTTAACACACTGTGCACCTCATCTTCAAACTGCAATTGAATCTATTGTTTGTAATGACACACATACAGCATTCTTAAGTAGGAGTGGGAAGTGGGCATCAACACACTTCAACATTTTTTAAATCCAAAACTAACAATATAAGCATGCTAAGTGGTCAAGTAAGCTTTGCATACATAAACAAAAACATTAGAATCTTTTAGAGACCACTTGAAAACGTCTTCTAAAATGAATCAAGGTTCCACTTTTCTTATGATTTCCATTTTGGTAACCAAACTTATAGATCTTTTTTGGAAAAAATATGCTAGAGATAGCTGGTACGGCAATCTAATCTGTTATCCCCCTTCTTTCTGTTTATTTTGTCTGTGCCTGCTCAGAAAGAGATTATAGAGGCAGTGGCTGTTTTGTTGTTAAATGCAAGTCAGCCTTGAATTCTGGTGACTGAGATATTTCCACATCACTCTATTCCCAACAGCCCTGCTCAGCTCTTGCAGACTTAACCATTATTAGTCCTCTGGTTAAGCCTATCTATCTGGAATATGGTCTTCTTCTTTTTCTACTACCCTCCATTTTATCAAATATTATCATATTTTCTAATTAGTCATCTCTTCATATAAATAGCCAAAGCATGACAACCTCAGTTTAGTCATCTTGGCTTCTAGGGAGGGTTCAAGTCTGATTTGCTCTAGCACCCATTTGTCTTTTTAGTAGTCTATGGTATCCACCGAATTCCAGCAGCATATCTCAAATAAGTTCATTTACTTCCTATCAGCTTTTTTCACTGTCTAGTTTTCAAAACCATACACAGGAATGAGGCATGTGATGGCATGGACCTAATTTTAATATTGAGTGATAAATCATTACACTTCAAAATTGTGTCTGGTTCCTTTAGAACTAGACTGGTTATCTTGCTTATATTAGACAACCTACTGCAAAATCAGCTCAAGAAGAATCCCTTTCTTTCCCAGCTCACACTTTATTACAATGTTTACTACAGATGTGAGTGCTGCAATCTCATCCCAAAGGTTTGTATTTCTCTAGCTCTCCTTCACAATCTTCTCAATCTTGCCAAAAGGGGAATTTGGCAGCTGTAAAAGTGCAAAAGACTTTGTTTGAGGCAGCATCTTTGTCAAAGACTTTGTCAACAGAAGTATGCCTGTGAATTACTTTAAAAAGTAGCCCGACACAGCAGCTTAGACATGAAGTTATCAGTCATCAGGGGTGGAAAGTTAGGTTGCTGCACACCAAGTAGGTCAGCTTTTAATTTCTCACTGCTTTACCAGAAATCTGGATCTGCAATCAGAGGACATCTACGAAAGAATAATAAATATGAAGAAAGTTTGGAATGAAAGGGACTGATTTATGAGCTACGCATAAAAGAAATATATTTAGCTTCATTAAGCAGTGACTAAGAGGACATGAGATAACCATCTGCAAATATATGACAGATGCAAACAATACTTTGGTGGAAAGCTGGGCCTAGAAATAATGGTTAGACTATGATTCTAAGGGGAGAAAAAAGGAGGGGGGGGGGGTCAACATCACAATGGCTCTTTTCACCAGTTTCCTTCTCCAACTGGAAGCTGGCCATCTCCACATCAGCAAAACAAGAGAGGAAGAATAGGACCCACATTTTGCATAAGGTAGCATTTGAGTAATTTACATTTATAGATACGCATTTGGAAATAATGGCTGTAATTTTTTAAAATAAAAAACCCCCTCAAATAATACATCTTACCATAGTGGAAAAGACAGTGATAGCAGAAGACAAGTTAGTGCAAACTACTTCTCGGTCTCTGAATTTATCCAAAGTAGATGTTATCCATGCTGAAAGCTAACTTTGCCTTTTGAATAACAGGAGATGGACAATTTAAATCCCATCCCCTGTATAAATGTCATTCTTTATTTTTTCCATTAGACTTGAAATGGACAGCCTTCCAACAGAATATGGGATTGTATACTCTTAGCTTTGGAAAGGATCCCTAAGGTCATAATCCAACCCTTGTGATTGCAGATATCAATGGTTAAAGGACTGCCCAGAAGTGGTCAAAAAACCTCAATTGAAGGAGAATCTTCCACCTCCTTAATCTGTTCTACTGTCAAACAGTTCTGGTCTGCAGGACCATTTAGTCAGAATCTTCTTTCTTTTAATTTGAATCCATTTTTTAGTCCTATCCTTTGGAACAGCAGAAGGCAGACTTGTTCCATTTTCTACATAACAGTTCAACAGATATTTAAGAACCATCCCTGACACTCATTCAAAGAAAGGATTATCTTCCATGTTCTGCTCATTAGGTGTTTGTTACTGATATCCTTCTGCAGAGACCAACCAATAGTGTCAGGAGAATAGTGTCTCACAACCCTCCTCAAACTTTGCCTGTTAAGCAGAATGGTCGACCAAATATGCATTTGAAATGGAGTGATATGTTGTCTTGGTAAGATGGTAGCTTCATTGAAATCCAGTATCTTTTGCTGTTAGCCCACTTTTCTTGTCCCCAAACAAACAAAAGTCTTCTCAGGTGTTGTGCAAAGGAAGCTGGTTCTAGTTAAATGAAGCTGGGAAATGGGCTACATGACTGGTCATCCTCTAATTACTTTCTCCTATTTTCTTTTCTGTAACCAACATCTGGATTCACTTACTGGGTTTCTCTCAGTCTGATAGCACTAAATAATTACCTGCTGAAAATAGGTCCGAATTGCCTGGAGCTTGTCAAAACCTAATCAGCCAGCTATGAAACAAACATCTGGAGCTCTACTAGGTAAGATAGGATGTTCCATTAATAGTTATCAAAGGAGTGTGTGCGTGTGAGTGCTCGTGTGGGTGTGAGAGAGATTAATAAATAAATAAATAGGCAAGAGTAGGAGACAACAAGCAGCAATGAGGAACTTAGCAGTTGAAATGGAAAAGAGTTCTGTTGAAAGTGAGATGTTGAAAATTGTCCTCATGAGGCATAATGCTTGACAATTTTTGACAATATGAATTGCTTGACAGTTCATATGTTCTGAAGCTTACAGTGTATTGGACTGGAATATGTACAAGCGCATTTTAGTCAAGGGGAAGATGGACAAAATTGCATATCAAATATGCTTACGATTTCTATGCTAGAATCAAAAAGACTTATACTCCCATAGTAATGAAGCATGGAATGAAAATTCAGGCAGAATGTTGAGAAATACAATGATATTGAGTTACATTATCCATGAGTGATAGTCAGGGGGCTCCATGGTTGGACTGGATGGGCCATGAGGCCTCTTCCAACTCTTTGATTCTATGATTCTATGATGCCA
The DNA here is from genome assembly GCF_037176765.1 of Anolis sagrei. Classification (NCBI taxonomy): domain Eukaryota; kingdom Metazoa; phylum Chordata; class Lepidosauria; order Squamata; family Anolidae; genus Anolis; species Anolis sagrei. The sequence continues at coordinate 165,691,682 of NC_090025.1, forward strand.
TGCTGCTTCCTGCCTCCTCGTCTTTCCTCCTCCTCCTCATGAGAAATGCCCACACTCCTTTCCTTGCCACCTAGACCCTTGACTCCTTGCCTTCTTTGCTTCAAAAACCCTATTTCCCTCCCACCGCTCAGGGAGTGCTTTGATTGTGTTTTTCCTGTATGGAAGAAGGGAGTTGAACTACATGGCCCCTGGAGTTGCTCCTATTTGTTGTAGTTCAGCCCATGATGGTGCCTGCACTTAATGTCAATGAAGAAGAGGATCATGGGATTTCTGGGCTTGAGATTTTAAGACCCGAAACTGAGCTGTCTGTGTCTCCAGCAGCTAGTAAAGGCCACATTCCAGAGGGGGGCGCTGATGCTGCTGAGAAGCCTTTCTCTAGATAAGCAAGGTTAGAGGCAGAAGTGAGCTCAGAGATTGAAATCCCAGGTGGAGAGATTAATGAGCTGATAGACAGACCTAGTTTTTGCAAACTCAGGGCTGCCCAGCAGAACTTTCGAAGTTTTTGCACTTGTTAGAGAAAAAACAATTATCAGGATGTCAGGGTAGACGGCATGAATTCTTGTCTACATTAGAGAGACTAAAGGGATTTTCCAACAGTTGGTCAATGTTGGAGTTTGAAGCAACATCTCTTGCTAAGTCTTAGTTAGAGGAATTCTACTTCCTAGTCTTCATTTGTTCCTGTTTCGTGTTTTCAACTTTGAGTGATTTTTCCTGGTTTTTTTTGTATTGGATTTTATGCTGTTTGGCGTATCCTGGTTCTTCTGTATTTCTGTGCTGAATGCACTCTCATGGACTATTTCATACATTGTACTTTGACATGTTTACTATTTTTGCTGAACTGCTTTTTATACAATCTTCAATATACTACTTGTTGATTTAACTTGGAGTGTGGTAAAGTACAGAGGTGTTTCCTGCCCTGGAGTACAACACTATTACTGTTATTACTACTACTGCTGCTACTACTACTCTTATTACTATTGCTACAGAGGCTGGATTGCCATCTACCAGGGGCAAGCTTTCTTTTCTTATATGGCATAAGGGGGTTGACTGGATGGTCCCTGGGGTGTGCCACTAAAATACTGTTAAGTTTATATTGGTTAAATTTGTTCTTAATATTAAATATTGTATTGTTATTTCTTTTCTTCTTCTTCTTTTTCTTTTGCACTACCAGTGAGATATGTGCAGTGTGCATAGGAATTTTTTCTTTTTTTCCCAATTATTTTACACAAACACTCTCCATCCATCTGTCATCTGTCTCTGGCCTGGCTCACCTGTCAAATTTTAAAATGCAGTGAGGTTCCTGTCTCCAAAATGTTTGCCCATGGCTGATATATATACATTATATATAATACATAAGATAATATATAAAATATCTTGGGACTCCATGATAAATTTTTGCTTCAAAATGGGCTCCGCATCTGAAAAGGTTTGAGAAATCCTGCTCAATACCATGTATAGTTTGAATTACTAATACCCTCTTGTCTGCTTTCTGAGTTAATCAGTTTCCATCCCCTCAAATCATCAAAAATTGAAACAGGCAGGTCATGGCATCCAGTTTTGATTTGGGCTAATTTTTGACTGACTGTTTACAGTTTTGCAATATTTCTAAGCGGATTGGAATTTTGAGAGCAAACCTATTGTATTCTATGATGGGTTTGAGCTGTTCTGGAGATAAGTTGTCCAGAACAATATTTTGGGGCTTCTGTGGATATTGGAAGTGTTCAGAAGCTGCATTTTTGGGCTGAAAGGACCCATTTGGCTCACAGACTACATTTTGACAACTCTAATATATAAGCTCAATCAGAGCTGATTCAATTCCTTTGCAAGATTCAATGTAGTCCATAACTCTTCTCATCTGTTATTCTTCCACGAACGAATGAACAATTTTATTGATTAGCCAGTTGGCTTTATCAAAACAGTTCAAACACAACATACAACATACATCTGCTCATCTAAAAATACAAATATGCAGATATTTGTCAGCTTGAAACCAATGTAGCTTAGCCATAGATATATACATCAACTATCCTTGTCTCCCCTACACTGTACCCCAATCTGACCTATGTACTCTGATCTCCTTTTAGCAGCTTTAAACAAATAAAGGGTAACTTTTGTTGTCAGAATGGGGTTGTAGCCGGCCAACAAAAATGAGATTTTGGCTGCTGTATCCCAGCTTGTTTTATTGCAAATAAAAGGCCATAAGTTTTGTTTCTTTCTTTTTCATATGGATAACAGTTATGTAAAGTGTGGTTCAGATTTTCAATTTAGGGGGACCACATAAACAGAGTCTTTCTTCGTGTGGGATATGATTGAATCTGCCATGTCTCTCAGTGGACTCCATTTGTTCAAATCTTGCACTGGTAAAAGCGATTCTTAGGTCTCTTGGCAAATCAGCTTTTAGGTATGGCGCCTGCTGGAAATTTTGTTTAAAGCATCCTAACTACTTCAAGGATCCTGTGTTTGACAGAATGGCTATATCTTTCTGGGTTTCAGCATCTAAGATCCTTTGAATTACTGTCGTTTTCTCAGCATCTCTATTCTGGCCTAAGGAGGCAATTTGTAATCTGCAAGTGCAGAGGAACCTTCTTAATTGTTCTGACCAGGAAGCTTGGTTTTGACCATTAGATTGTTTTGAAAAGCACAATTTTGGGAGTCTATTCTTTTTGATATTTTTTAAATTTTAAAGCAGTAATTAATGGCCCTGATTTTGGCGAGTCCTTCGATAGATAGATAAATGTGTTATTCTTCCACATTGATATTAGCATCTTCTGTTGTCCTTGAACTATTTTAGTGTATACATTAAAAAAATTGCTACTTTATTGGTGCAATCGGTTCATCGATTTTATGAGAACCTGTAAACAGAATAAAACCAAACCAAATGAGTTTTAAGACATGCTGATGTTCTAAATTTGATAAGATCCCCTATGTTCTAAGACCCAGAAAGTTCCCAGGTTTTGAGAAATCTTTTTAGGTGGTTTTGTGGTGGAAGAAAATATGGATGGGTATTCATGAATATGTATTGAAGATGATAAAGTGAAACCACTGAGGGAAGCAAAATCTGTTTAGCTATTTTTGTTGGACAATGCAGATTTCTAAGAAGTTGGGAACACTTGAACTGGAAAATAGTTACTGCAAAGCTTGGTTATATCTGCGACAGATCTGTAGTTTGAAAAAAGTAAACACATGATTCCTTATACATTTTCATTAAAAAGCTGTTTTGTTTACATTTACAGTATTTATATTATTTGATCAACTATCTATAAATAATACACTTGTTTTAATTTGGATAGGGATAGAAACTTTGTGGGATAGTGGTTTGGGCACTGGACTCCAACTCTGGAAAGCACAGTTTGAATCCCTGATCTGATTGTGCATTTATGCACTCTTAGGCCATATAATGCAGTTTCAGAATGCAGATTAACTGCATTGAACTGAATTATATGGCAGAGTAGACTCAATCCAGTTCAATCTGCATTATATGAGGCTACACTGACCATTATAATGCAGTTCAAACTGCATTATATGCCAGTGTAGATGGGATCTTATCCTCAGAAACTCAATGATCACCATTGGGTCACCATAAGCAGGGACTAGCTTGAAGGCACACAACAGCAACAGATGGAAACTTTAAAGTTAGCAGAGAGTGATCTATCTATCTATCTATCTATCTATCTATCTATCTATCTATCTCTCCTTTTCTACATGTCGCATGTCTCTAAAAAAATTCTTAAAAATTAAAAATTTGTAACTAGAAACTGTTATTTTGCTCTTACTTGTTGTATTGATTTTAAATATAAAAGAAAAGTAACCAGCTATACGTAGCAGGACTAGATGGCTTCCATATTATTAGGCTACAGGTTGATAACCACTAATCTAAGGAGCTGAACTCTGTTCTCAAAGAGAGACAATGTCCTGAATTTCTTCTTTAATGTCTGGAATAAAATAAAGTCCTCACTTTTGGAAATCAAAGTGAATATTGTAAAAATTGTGTTTGATAGTTGTCCTTTCCACCTTGGATATCAGGGTAAGTGTGCCTCATCCCAATGCTCTTTTTTTCTGTACAATTTTCTTTTACTTTACTCTTCTAATATTTGACAACATTGCTAACAGTCAGGCTCAGGGATCACTCTGGATTCCCATTCTACCCTCTTCTTGCTTGCAGGATATGCCCTAACACTGTGGTTCTCAACTTGTGATTCCCCAGGTGTTTTGGCCTTCAACTCCCAGAAATCCCAGCCAGTTTATCAGCTTTTAGGATTTCTGGAAGTTGAAGGCCAAAACATCTGGGAACCCACAGGTTGAGAACCACTGCCCTAACAGAAAGCGAGGGAACTACTTCAGGCAGTAGATGCTAGGGGGCAACAATGACAGCAGCTCCTTTCGCAATTATGTCTGAATTACCTTTTTTCTTTAAACAGAGAACTAGTTGTGCCATATGGCTTGTCGCAAGGACCTAAAGGCTGAAGGTTTAGCACAGCTGGTGAATCACCAGCAACTATAAGATCTATCAACCGAAAAGTTGCAAGTTCGAAGCCCCGGGTCGGTGTGAGCATCCGACTGTCAGCCCTGCTCACTGTTTACCTAAGCAGGTCGAATACAGCTTTAGCTGTAATTAGAGAAATTAGGTACCGCTAAAAGCAGAGGAGGTGTTTTAAAATGCCATAAAGAAAGAAGATCAGAAAATGCTGGGTGACCAAAAGGAAGGAGGAAGTCTTGATGGCTCTTCATCATAAAGGATGGAGCAACAGCACCCCCTGTGGCTGGACTCGAGCCCAGCCTTCCATAGCATCGAAACAACACACCTTCTTTCTGTTCAGTCTGTCTGTGTACTGTCTATACAAAGTGGCATTGAATGTTTGCCATGTATGTGTACTGTGATCCACCCTGAGTCCCCTTCGTGGTGAGAAGGGTAGAATATAAATAAAGTATTGTTGTCGTCATTATTATTATTATTATTATTATTATTATTATTATTACTATTATTACATAAATCTGCTGTCCTCAAGTTAGTTCATAACCACTATCACCAGTGATGAAGTAAAATCCAGTTTCAAATTTTTCTGGCTTCTGTATGTGGAATTAAGACAAAGCCACCATCTTGTGTTGCATCTTGCTTTGTAAAATATCTGTAGCCCTGTTCACTGGGGAGTCTGTGTCTCTTTAACTGTTTCTGATTTGGCCAAAATTATAAATTGAATGAAGCTAGAAGGGTGGTGCTTGAGGTGAAACATTTGAGGTTTCCATGATTTGAGAACTAAATGCTCTTCATTTTCCATTGGCTGGAGGACACTAACCATGAAGTAGAAAATTACAATTAGCAGAAAGGATGCTCAGAAAGCCTGTAAATCAATATAATCTCACGTCCTTGAACTCTGCAAATGGAATGAGTTCCATTCTTTATGGGCCCTTGTGCAAAAGAGATTGTTTGCTCCTGTAAGCACTGATCATTTGTGTATGCCATGGGCAATGAGCCGAAAGGGCCTCTTATCCACTGGGATTTGGTGCTGGAGGAACAATTATCTAATTTTAAGATTCATATGTGTACTAGCTGCTGGGGTTCCAGGACTCATTCATGTGGTTTAATGAGTCCCAAGGGTCTCATTTAGACAGGCCATCATAAAATCACAAAACTATGGGAGGTAGACATTGAAGAGGTGAGGGGGAAAGAGGGGTGTTTAATCTGGATTACTATGGCAACCATGTTTTGCCAAACTGTGACCAGCAACAAAGAAGAAGAACGGGCAAAGTAGAACCCTGTAAACAATTGTGGTTAACATTACTTTCTGCTGATAAAATGATATAGGGTAGAGCCGTCCCTTTCCTAACAGAATGAGCCTGTATGCTTCTAATTGATTTAACTTGTCCTACCTGGACAGATATACTAATCAAAAGGGACAAAGCTCGGAAGGTGAAGGATGAAACAGGACACCTAAGGTGCATTTGCTTCTTCTCTTCTCTGCTTTTTCTCCCATATTGATCCAACCGAGACTCTTTCCGGCCCTGCAGTTTTTGGCAATGATACCAATTCATTGATGTGTTGGTGTGGTTCTTCTTTTATTCTCCTCTCTCCCACACCCAAATTCTTTACACAATCAGAGTTCAAGAGGATCTCAGCAGGTAGGAGAAGCTAGTCAAAACTAAAAAAAATAATGAATTTCAACAAGAATAAATGTAAGCTAAAAAATTGGATGTTTTAATATAGTAACACTAAAAGTTGGCTGAAGTTTATGGGAGGAATGGCTCCAGGGTCTTGGTAGACCACAAACTACTTAGTACATCATATGAGTTCACCATGCAATTCAGAGGCAAAAGAAAGTCCATCACAATTTTAGGTTGCATCAACAGAACTGTAGTGTTTTGATTAAGAGAAATAATGTCTCAGTGTGTCCAATTTGGGGCACCACAATTTAAGAACGCTATGGTGAAGCATGAACATACCCAGAAGAGTGATAAAGATGATAAAGGCTGAGAAATTTGGCATTTACTGTATGTTTAGCCTGAGAAGGGGAAACTGAAAGGTGGTATGGAAGACATTTTAAAATATCTGAAAGACTTATGTGTGGATGATGATGATGATGACGATGATTATGATTATCCTTTTTTCTCTCTCCACAAGGAGACTCAGTTTACATGAAAGTATTTCAATAAAGTAAAGGTAAAGGTTTTCCCCTGACATTAAGTCTAGTCATGTCCAGCTCTGGGGGTTGGTGCTCATCTTCATTTCTAAGCCGAAGAGCCAGCATTGTCCATAGACGCCTCCAAGATCATGTGGCCAGCATGACTGCATGGAGTGCTGACGGCCAGATGTTGCTCTTCCCATAGAAGCGGTACCTACTGAACTATTCACATTTGTATGTTTTCAAACTGCTAGGTTGGCAGAAGCTGGGCCTAACAGCAGGAGCTCACCCTGCTCCCTGGACTTGAACTGCCAACCTTTCGCTCAGCAAGTTTAGCAGCTCAGTGGTTTAACCCGCTGCAATACAATTAAAAAAATATCTAAATATACAAATATTAAACAGAATTAAATATCATTAGTATTAAAAACAATTCAGTTAAAAACCATCAAAGACTTTCTGTATATATTTCAGATATAAAGACTTTCTGTATATATTTCAGATTTCAATATTAATGTCTAAAATACGTAGTATGATTTTACATAGGATTTGTGCTACATTACATGGTGCAAGATCCAGAGGACCGGGCCTGAAATGATAGAATCAGATTATAAGAAAGGTGATTCTGACGGTTAGTACAAATCTCCTAATAAAAAGAGCTTTTTGACAGTGGAATTCTCCTTTTTTCCCCACAGTTTCTAAATGGAGACTGGTTAACCCCCTACCTTTACTCACAGGAAATTTGAGAAGATGGCCTTTTCAATCCTTTCTATTGCAGGAATCTCTTCTTTATGTCTTACCACACCAAAGAATTAGTTTACGCATCTTCAGGGAATGGTAGCTCTGTGAGGCTGCAGGGGGCTAGAGATCAAACAGAATGCTCAGCAGCCTCAACAGACTACAATTTCCAAGTTTCTTTTGTGGGGAGGCATTCAACTTACACCGGTAAAAAGTCAATACAATTTTAATGTAGAACTGTCTGTCCTTTACAGCTCTCTTCCCTTTCATCCTGACTTTTTTATCTGTTTGCTTTCCTCTTAAATATTATTATTTTGTTAATTCCCAACACTTCTCCATCTCTTTTTTCTGTGACACACTTCATCTCTAGCTCTCTATGAATTTGCTTACTTCCTAACTTCTTCTCAGTTAATAAATAGATGGTGCTCTTGTCTGCCAGCTAATCATTTGAGTTTCACCTTAGACAGGAGGTGGCAAAAAGTGCCATGAAATGCAAAGCATAAGTACCTCTGCATGGATACATTTGGCTTCATTTGGCTTATTTGTACCCCAACAGCTAGCCAAAAACCTTGAAATAGCTTACAATATATTTAAAATTCAAAAGAAATAGATAGTCATTGTGATGAAGTGACATATATGTGTGTATCTTTTCTCAACTGTAATTCCCATACTTCTGAACATGCATCTATTGTAAGAATTAATGCAGTTTGACATCATGTTAATTGCCATAGCTCAATGCTATGGAATCATGGGAGTTGTAATTTTACAATGCCTTTAGCCTTCTGTGCTTACTTAGTGCAATGGTGCCCTCCCAAACGACAAGTCCCCATCAGGTCTGTTATTCTGATATTTTCACTAGAAGAAGCCTTCTCCCATTGGCCAGACAGAGAATGTCTGACGGCCAGATGTTGCTCTTCAACCATGGCTGTCCCATCACTGTTGTAGTTGGTGAGCATCATAAAGAGACAGAGGCAACAATGTTGTTGTTAGAATTATAATTGGAAAATGTCCATTGTTATGACAGAGGAAGAGGAGGTGCATTTATTGAAAAGGTCTCTAGACAGTGAGAATCTCTATGGGAGTTGCAATCTAACCCTTATTTGGAAAGATACAGTTTCCTAACTAAGAGACACATAGATGACAGTGACCAAAACTTGATAACTTTTCCAGATAGAAGACTTCACCACATTAAGCTGTAAAGTGTTTGAAAGAGGGAAGGAGAGGAGAGTTGTGTCTGACCCCATTTAGTAAAAAAAACAAAACCAAAAACACTGGTGTTTTCCCAACTGGTTGCCACATTGAGTAGCATTCATTGCTCCCACATTTTCAACTGGGAGCAATGAATGCTACTTCTTTAGAAATCTGGCAACCCCCCCCCCCCCCCCCAGAGAATTGAGAAAAATCCATTTGCTCACCTTTCCTGATGCATTAAAAAAGACTTCTGTCCCCTACATGTAAAAGACTGAAAAACAACACTTTAACCCAAACTAATGTAGTAAGCCCAGTAGATACCCAGATTTTAAGTGTAGAATTCAGTGGAATTTAACTAATGTGGTGAAGTCCAGAGTCAACCAGAGAGGTATGAGTTGTACAACTCTGCAGATGTTGGATTACAAGCCCCAGCCATTTTACTCAGAGGACTGCCCAGGATAAGGAATGCTGGGAATTCCAATCCATAAACATCTGCACAAAGCTGTTGCCAGTTTACATAAGCCCTACCACGTGGAAATCAGAAAACTGGAATTCTATACTGTATTTCATAAGAAATGCTTCTGGTAATATAGAAGCATTTGAGAACAATCTCATAGGATTATTTGTTTATCATTTTTATTACCTGATGTTTTGCTTCTGGCAGAGCACCAGAAATTCAAGATCCACTTAACAGATAGCAAAATGAGGGCTCAGTTTACTTCCCAAATCAGTGCCAAAACTATTAAATTGCTGCTTTATTCTCAGTCCCTCAATGTTGAAGCATCTGATTGTGCAGAAATGCAATATATATTTCACAGTGTGGCAGATGAACCAGCACTGAGGATAAAGGTGCTACAAGACAGATTTCGAGGGTGCACTGTTGTGTGTATAATTGCTGGCAGAGGGAGGCTGTGACAACTCAGTGTTACTGTCTATAAATATGAAACTTCAAAAGCCCTTCTGCCACCTACAGAAAGTCTTACGTCATTCGCTAATTAGAAATCATGTAGTCTCCAGCTGTAATTAGGAATCTTGTAGTTTCTAGTCTTTTGAGTTAAACAATCCTATTCCAAAACCATATTCACACTGTACAGTTAGATTTCATTTCCATAATAGCTGGAAGAAGATAGAGATAGGAGTAAGGAAGAAGAAGATACGGTCATTGGCCTCTTACTAATGAGAAGGATCCCATAGGATTTGAATAAAACTTAGAAATTCTATTAATTAAAGGCACTGAAAAATGATTCCTCACATTTCTGTCGTCTTGGCAAATCCTATTCATTTCAAGGGGGCTCATGCCAAAGAACTTGCTCATTACTCTTGGATGATATAGCTTCAGTGTCCAAACAGATTTATTGCAAGACACAGTGATACTTCCTTGATGAATACATACTGAGACTTCCACCCAATACCATGTAGATAGGAGCAGGGTTAGCTCAGATATTTAGGCTGATATCCCCTCCTTGCCTGGAATTGTACTGCATAGCTACTCAAAAGAAGTAATCCTGTTAAGTTCTATGGAACTTATGAAGTGCCTAAAGCAGGGGTCCTCAAACTTTTTAAACAGAGGGTCAGGTCACAGTCCCTCAAACTGTTGGAGGGCCAGATTATAATTTGAAAAAGCATTAATGAATTCCTATGCACACTGCATATATCTTATTTGTAGTGCAAAAAACACTTTAAAATACAATAATTAAAATGAAGAACAATTTTAACAAATATAAATTTATTAGTATTTCAGTAGGAAGTATGGGCCTGCTTTTGGCTGATGAGATAGGATTGTTGCTGTTGTTGCGTGCTTTCAAGTTATTTCAGACTTAGGTTGACCCTGAGCGAGGGCCAGGTAAATGACCTTGGAAGGCCGTTTCCAGCTCTTGGGCCTTAGATTGAGGACCCCTGGCCTAAAGCATGGGAAGCATGTCACTCTTGAGATATTATTGGACTGCAGCTTCACATAGCCCTGATCAGTATAGCCAATGGTGCTACATGCTGGGAATTGCAGTCCCCCAACACATGGATGGTCACACATGATGCCAGTTGGCACCCATGTCAGTGGTACAATGAATCCCATTTTCATTGTAGCCTGGCTATTCAAGGTGCTAAACTCTGTGCCCCCCCCCCCCCCACCCCAAACAAAAACAAGTTTAATATCTCAGAGAATTAATTTTAGGACATTTTAGGTTTTCTGCTAACATAGAAGCTAGTAGCTGCCACTAGCCATACAAATCTCATTGAATACATTAAGGTCTACTTCTGAATATACATAGAAAAGGCTCAAAATGTTCATTTGTTACCGGGCCAGTAATGACATCACAAGTCCGTAGACTAACGGATGAGGTGTCATAAATATTAAAACATCTATTTTCATATTTATAGTCTTTTAAGTCCTGCATCAGACACTGTTTGACTAATCCAATGAATATAATCTTGATAAGATAATTTGCATTTTAGTTTCTAAAACATTTCTTATTTTTATGTTGATTTTAATAACTTTTCTAGTAGATTCTTCTAGAAAGCTAGCTGACTGAAGATGGGAATCACTCACATATGTTTGAGGAATCACTGTGTATCATTTTCCAGTTTAAAAAGAAGAGGAGGATGGATAGATGGATGGATGGAGGAGGAGGAGGAAGGAGGCCAACAACAATGACAACAAATTCAAAGCTGTGATACCAAGGCACTGGGAACATTTGCATGATAACAGACTACACAAAGCCCTTTCCCACATATGTGTTCCATATAGCAATTGTATCAGGAGACAAATGTGTTCCATATAGCAATATATTTGCAACTAGGCTGGTTGGTTGAAGATTCTGGCAGTTCTAACACACCTCCCCCATGCCAAAGAAAAATGCTTCATAAGCCATTACACATGACATTGTAATTTCTTGATTGAGGGGGTCAATGATGATGCATCCAGTTATTTTCCTTTGAATGGATATGCTGCAACATGCACCAGTGGGACCTTCAGGGATCCAAGGAACATATCTACAGATGGGATATTTGCAGCACATCCAGCCAAAGTGAAACAGTTGGAAGCAGTTGATTTTGTAATTTTGACTTTTGGGAAATGTGAGAGATAGCCACAGATCTCTCAAACAGAGGAATCAAATTGACAAGGCAGAAGCTGAACAGTAATATACACATGCTCTAAAAGAGAAAGAGGGGGGCTCTTAATTTCTGTAAAAACATGGATAAATAGGTTTAATTACAAATTACTTGTGCATCATTAAATACATGCCAGCAGTCATTATAAGATATGCTATTAGGGGAACAGAGAAGGAAATGTAGGCAGAGAGTATATTGAAATGATAATGGGTGAGGGGAATTATAGAATGAGAGGTAATCATGGGATGGGGAGAGCCATAGGGTATAAGCTGCCCCCACACTATCCATTATATCAACCTTGATAGACTTGACAACAGGCCACTGAAATGAAAAAAGTGTTGCTCAATTCCAGGACAGTAAATGGAAAAACAACGAACAACCAGGAGTTGAGTTGGGCTGAGCATATCAACCTGGCTTGTTTTACTGACATCTGGCTGGATTAAACTCTTTCTCTCTGTGTATTAAAACTTTCCAAATCTGTTCACCTGGATTATTATCTGCAAATCATCAGGCAAGGCCTGCCTGGGTGTGGGGAAACGTGAGTAATATCTAATTTCACTCCATAAATAAACATGAAATGTTGAAGAATAACATAAGGAGGAATCTTCACATATCAACCAAAAGTCATTGCTTTCATAGTCATTGATACAAGAGCAAGAAACCCTATTATAGAATCAGCAATATATAGTCTGATAACAGAATGTAACTGTCTCAAGTTGCAGAACTTGTGGAAACTGCAATGCCAGCCAATTGGTTCTTTTTTTCTGAGACCCTTGGTTCAGAGGACAGAACTATGTGCCCACACAGTCTAAATCTTCACTAAACTGGCTGTTAGTTTTAGGAGTCAGGGAGGATGTTATTGCATTGCCGATATTCAACTTGCAACCCAGTCAACTCCATCAGGTGGATTGGAGGAAGATATACTATCGAGTCTTTTGGCTCAGGCAGTGCAAATATTTTGGGTCATATTTATAATGGATAACTTTATACATAGCAAGTGAAGAGGAAGGTACAAAAGGTCTGCAGATTGTACTTATGGACTCTCCCCATAGATTTAATGACACCATTTGTGAAGAGCTTGGAACAGGATGGTTATTGGAACTTCTCAGCACTTTTGATATTTCAGCATTTTCCTGGCCATTATGAACTAGCAAGAGGAAGCCATTGTGCTGAGATCTAGAGTAGAGAAGGCATGATCACCAGATTTGTAGATGACACCAAATTGAGAGGGATAGCCAATATCCCGGAAAACAGGAACAGAATTCAAAATGATCTGAACAGATTACAGAGATGGGCCAAAACTAACAAAATGATGTTCAACAGAGACAAATGCAAGATACTCCACTTAGGCAGAAAAAAATAAATTGCAAAGATATAGAATGGGGGATGCCTGGCTTGAAAGCAGTACATGTGAAAAAGATCTTGGAGTCCTCATGGACAACAAGTTAAACATGAGCCAACAATGTCATGCGGCAACAACAAAAAGCCAGTGGGATTTTGGTCTGCATAAATAGGAGTACAGTGTCTAGATCCAGGGAAGTCATGCTACCTTTCTATTCTGCCTTGGTCAGATCACATCTGGAATACTGTGTCCAATTCTGGGCACCACAATTGAAGGGAGATGTTGAGAAGTTGGAATGTGGTGGCTAAAATGATCAAGGATTTAGAGAACAAGCCCAATGAGAAGCAGCTTAAAGAGCTGGGCATGTTTAGCCTTCAGAAGAGAAGGCTGAGAGGAGACATGATGAGGGCCATGTATAAATATGTGAGGGGAAGTCATAGGGAGTAGGGAACAAGCTTGTTTTCTGCTGCCCTGGAGACTAGGGGGTGGAAAAATGGTTTCAAACTAAAGGAAAGGAGAGTCCACCTGAACATTAGGAAGAACCTAATGCAAGAACTGTTCAGCGATGGAATTCTCTGTCCCAGAGTGTGGTGGAGGCTCCTTCTTTGAAGGCTTTTAAGCAGAGGCTGGATGGCCATCTGGATGGCCATCTGTAGGGTTACTTTGAATGTGATTTTCCTGCTTCTTGGCAGGGGGTTGGACTGGATGTCTCTTCCAACTCTATGATTCTATGTTCGTAGACTTTCTCTCACAGCCATCTGTACATACTGTCACAATGTTTGGAACAAACATCTTACTTTGGAGGAAATTTGGAAGGCCAAATCCGAATGACTTGGTAACTATATATTTCCTAATCCACATCTGCTATGGGAAAGCAAGTGGGAAGAATGTAGCTGTCTTGAATCTCAGTTCTGGAGCAAAGGTGTGATGTAATGGACCTCCTGCAGATTATGTAGACAAGAGTTTCATCTTTTTCTTACATAGACAATGTTTAATATCTGTGGTTGCCTTCCTCTCCTGTTTACATTGATGGTATTTGGAGCTGCAAATATTAGTCCTTCAGTTTCCTTTTCTCAGTATCCCATTTTCTAATCATTCCCAGTTGTTTCCTTTCTAAGTTTTTCCTCCTGTGCTTTTAATGTACTGGCTGTATGGTGATTTGTTCTGCAAGGCTTCGAAGAGATTTTTCATGATTTTCTTTCTATATGCATCCTTTGTTTCCTTAGTGTTCCATATATTCTCTATATCTACATCTATCAACATCGGTCTTTCCTGTCTTTGCTGCATTCACTCAATGATCTTTCCCTGTCTTCAACAATTTGCTTCACTTGTAATACCTCCCAGCAACCAATTCTATGCAGTTGATATAATTGATTAATATCACTTTCAGAATGTAGAGGGTGGTTTGCTGTCACAATTCCCCAGGTTTTTCTATCTAGTTCATCTAGTCTGAGTCCAATCAAAATTTCCAACAGTATATTGAAAAACTGGTATGGCCTTGGGGCTGTAACCTGAATTATGTTTCTGCTGTAAAGTTTGATTTTAGGCAGTTGGGTACTTCTTTGTATACTCAATACCAGTGATTTTTTTTTTCACTTTCTTATCCCCTACCTGTTTGTTTGTTGTGTTTTATTATTTGGGGGAGAAATCAATAAGTGAGAGGCGTGCTTTGTGTTTTCTGTTTTCTCATTTTTCTTAATGCAAACATGCTACCAGAGACAGAATAGCAAATGCCCCTCATCTTCATTCAAGGATTATGCAAGACATGTAGGTATAGAATCATAGAATCATAGAATCAAAGAGTTGGAAGAGACCTCATGGGCCATCCAGTCCAACCCCCTGCCAAGAAGCAGGAATATTGCATTCAAATCACCCCTGACAAATGTTGGAGTGGAGAGAGATAAGGACATTGCCTTCCTGATAAGAATTCTGCCTCCTCATGACATTTTGTCCCAGCCTCCAAATGTCTAACTTTACACTTAGACCACTACTATTTGCTGTATCCACATTCCCTTGATAACTGCCTGCTCCTTTTCTTTAGATGCCTAATGCATAGTCAACTGATGTTTTGGAGATTTGCTAGAAATTTGGACTTTGAATGAAAGATTAATTTTAAGGGGCAAGATTCTTATTTGAGGAAGCAACTCCATAATCCTCTTTGAAAACCTTAACCTCTGTATGGTTCCCAAAACCAGCCAAGTTAATATGACATAAAATCTCTTCCCTTTCAGTTAAAATATAATAATAACTAGTCATTTGCTGACCTCTAATAACATCTGAAATCTGCTGCCTGAAAAAGCTATCCTACCAAGCCCAGCAGTAGGGCTGGCATTGGTTAAAGCCCTCCTCCTGCGTGCCTGTCCTGCAAGTTGTCTCATGTCACCATCCCCATATGAGCACGATGTGATTACCAAACCATTTCTTCCTCCTAATGTATCCTTCTTTGCCCTTAGTTGCCATAATTGTCCCTCTTCCATCTGTTTCCTGGCTGTCAGACAAGGCCTTCAACCGATGCTTGTCTCCCTCTCACCCCCTCATCTCTTCCACAAAATAAGAGCAGGAATGAAGTGCCAGTCAGAAAAATATGCAAATGATGGGTGCTGATTTACTGCAACTACTTTCCCTAATTAGTACCTTTAATTTGCATACTATGCAAATGAAATTGCTAGGATTTGGGTGTTTGAGTAAGTAGGCTCTTCAGCTCTACAACAAGACCTCTTGAACTTGATGGTAAGGGCTGCTACTTTGCAAAAACTTTAAGCTGCTGTTTTAACTACGGCCTGACACTGACATTTAGCAGATAAAAGCTTTTGCTGGTATAGAGATCAGTGACAGGGAAAAAGCTTCTTCTGGTTAAGGGTTGAGATGTTAACAGGTGCAGGAGGAGTCATAAATGATAGAGAGCGTGTGGAACGGTTAGAGATCCTGATTGAGGAGCAAAGACAGCAATGGCTCGGAGAAACAAACTGAAACCTTTATTATAGAAACGCCATTCTGAAAGGAAGATTAGTCGGAATGCTAATCTAATCTAGTCTCATTCTAAGGAACAGCTGAGAAAGGACTGACAGAAAGAAAGGAGGTGGAAAAGCATCCCCAAGGGTACCAGTTTATGCAACAAAGAGGCCAGGATCGCCATATAAGAAAGAGGACATTTTGGGTCACTCAAACTATCTACATCTATTAGTACTGTCTGCACTGAGGCATTCTTGGCCCTTCAATGCTAAGCATTTTTACAATAAAAGCACTGAATCCTGTTCATTAGCCCCACTAAAGGGGACCTATTGATTCAATCGTTGAATAGGTAGTTAAAACAGAGGTATATTTAGGCGATTAACAAAGTCTACTTTAGTCAAGGGAGCCCCCGGTGGCGCAGTGGGTTAAAGCACTGAGCTGCTGAGCTTGTTGATTGAAAGGTCGCAGGTTCGATTCCGGGGAGCGGCGTGAGCTTCCGCTGTCAGCCCTAGCTTCTGCCAACCTAGCAGTTCGAAAACATGCAAATGTGAGTAGATCAATAGATACCGCTCCGGCGGGAAGGTAACGGCGCTCCATGCAGTCATGCCGGCCACATGACCTTGGAGGTGTCTACGGACAATGCTGGCTCTTTGGCTTAGAAATGGAGATGAGCACCACACCCCAGAGTCAGACATGACTGGACTTAATGTCAGGGGATTACCTTTACCTTTACCTTTACTTTAGTCAAGAATAGCAATAGGGTTTAAGTACTGTGGAAGGAAATACCTTGTGTCTCTTTGCTCAACACCTTTGCAACAGAAATGGAAGGTCAACCAAAAGCTTCTGGGTGTGACCCATCCCTTTGCTCCTGCTCTTCTCCTGGAGAATATCAGCTGCTGCTGCTGCTTGTCCCCTGAAGGACAGTTAGCTCATGGGCAAAGCCTTGCAGCTTGTTTGAAAATGATACTACTTTTCATTCTCCTTCTGTAGTTTTAGAAAAATAAAATAGATCCCACAGTCAAGCCATGACTCTTTTCCAAACATCTTCATTGCTGCTTTGCTAGCAGCCTTTACATTTAACCCAAGTCCCATATTTAGGTCTGTCTTGTGGCGCAGATCCTTGAACTTAATCCTTGAACTGATCCTTGAACTTAATCTGCAACCGTTGCCATTGGGGGTGCATCTATATAGTAGAATTAATGTACTTTAATACCACTTACTGTCATTGCTCAATATATTGGAAACATGGGAACTATAGTTTTGCACAAACTTTAGCCTTGTCTGCAAATAGTGCTGATGTCTCACCAACCTACAGTGTAGATGCACCCTAAGTCTTGCCCAACCAGGAAGAGGGCAACTTTTCCCCAAATATTTGTGCTTTGTTCTGAAGCAATTTCAGCCTGTAAAAAAAAATCTCATATTTTTCCAATGCAAACTTCACTTTATATGATTTGTCCTTGAGAATAGAAATTTGGAAAATTGCTATATGCAGCTTGTATACCTCCATATGCTTTCTCAAATTCTGAATTGGGCTACAAGCTCTGATTTCAATTTTCTTTCTTTCTTTTTTCCCCATTATAGAATCATAGAATCATAGAATCAAAGAGTTGGAAGAGACCTCGTGGGCCATCCAGTCCAACCATATGCCATTGTCCCCCAACAGGGGATCAAAGGTGGCTCACAATGGTAAAGGAAGATTAGGTAAAATCTGTCAATGAAAATTAAAATACCATCACATTGAAAACATGTTTAAAGTATAAAATTATTCAAAAATATTACGAAGTTCAAAAAGTGGAGCACAGTCTCCCTTTCTGACCCATTAAAAGACTACATTCGAGCAGTTACTGATCAAAACCCTGTTTGAAGAACTAAAATGACATGGCCTGTCTTACTTACTTACTTACTTACTTACTTACTGAAGGGAGAGCAGAGAGGGGGCCAACCATAGGCAGGAGCAGTCCCTGAGAAGGATCTTACATTCTCACCTGGATTTGAGGGTGATCTGGCTGCAAAATTGATCACCAGGGTTGATTTGGCTAATCTGGCTAGATAGGTGGGTGTCCCCTTCTTCCCTCACCATTCCATGTGTGTCCCTCCCAAAGCTGCATGCTTGGTGGAAGGGGACAATGTCCAAAGCACAGAAAGAGTATACTGAAGTCTCTAATCATCTGTCTTGTGTATACGATAGCTGCGCTACTCTGTTAGAACCTGCAAACAAGCATTCTCACCAAAGTTCAGGATCTGAGGATTCTGAACTTTGGCATGTTTGTGTAGGGAGACAAGGCCTTTCAGACTGGCCAGTTATTATTACTAGATCAAGTTCATGACATGTGTAGAAGGCAGAGCATTCAAAACTGACATTCTGACAATGGTATAACTGATTTCTCCACCTTGCATCTTTCTCACCTCACACCTTTGTATGTGTTAATGTACTAGGCTTAAGATGTAATTTATGTAAAGTCCCAAGACTTCTCTTCATAGTCCATCTTCATAACTAACATCACTCTTCAGCTAGCTAACAATTCTTTCTGGAGCTATACACTGATACTTCTGGCAAGTGGTGACCTTTGGCCAACATTTCTTCCTGGCTCACTCTTTGCCTGGGCCCCTTCACATTTCTAGATTAAGAGTCAGAAATATCTGGCTTTTTGTGACTTTTTCTCTCTCTCCATCTCCGATCTCTCTCAGAGAAGACTGTACATATATGTCTGGGTGGTTTGACAGAATGGGAAAAAGATTGTATGAAAGCATGCAGAATAATTTGGGGATCCTGATATTCTCCAGTATGATGCCAGCTTGTCTTCCCCTCTTGATCCATTTGGGGCTCCAGGGAAAGATATGCATAAATCTGAACATGGCTGAGCAGCAGGTGTTGACCCCATTACAACAAATAGAAAAGGAAGGTAAAGCAAGGACTGACGAGAGCCAGAGTCAGAAAATGAGGGCAACATAAGCCAAAACAAACTCTTATCATGAGTGAGCTCTTCTTTCTTCCTGACTCTTTTACACACACACACACGCACCCCGTCAAAATTATAAGGAGGAATGAAACAGGCAGCTAGAGCCTTAAGATAAAAAGGAGTGAATCAGCCTACGCTGATTGAGTACGGAGCCGATTACACATGGCTGATGGGGAATGAGAGGCACTGAGTCGGAAGAAGGTGGAAATTCCACATGCTGCAGCGCGCATGGAATGATTGTGCCAGCACTTCAGACAGCCAAAGGGCAGAGCTGAGGACAGGTCCAACATGGAGCCTCCTCTCAGCAATTTGCTCAACAAGTACTCTGTGTCCCTCTACCTGTATAAAGTCTTGGGGAATCAAGATAAGAAACCAGTGGAGGGATGTGGAAGCTAGAGTTTTCAAGTTACCTTCTTACAAAGTTTGTGGTCTTGCATTCCAATCTCTCTCATCATCCGCTTGGGTTTAAGATCCTGGAGGAGACTCATTTATCATCTCTGTAAACCTTATAGGCCTGCTGCTGAGGGCATGAAACAGGACCTTCTTGATGGTTACTCCATGTCTCCCTGCCTACCTACACTCCTTTCTTATGCAAGTCAAGGGTCCTTAAATTCAGTTAGGTCTCATATTAAATACAGGCACAGAGTAAGTCCAAAACTGAAAAAGAAAAAAAAAGCTTGATACTCCAGGATTCTCTCCATCAGGGTTTTCTGATATTTGTGAAACATTTTGATGATCTTAAAAATATTGTTAGAAACTTTTTTCATCTCTGCTCCAAACCACCTCTTTATTTAATGTACACAAAAATCCATATACGTTATCAGGGATTTTCTGTCCTTGATCAAATTAGCCCGTGGTGGCACAATGGGTTAAACCCAGGACTGCTGACCAGCAGTTCACATCCGGGGAGCAGGGTGAGCTCCCATCTGTCAGCTCCAGCTTCTCATGTGGGGACATGAGGGAAGCATCCCATAGGATGGTCTAACATTTGGGAGTACTGTGGGCAACTTCCTTGCAGATGGCCAATTCTCTCACACCAGAAGTGACTTGCAGCTTCTCAAGTCGCCAAGAAGTGGGGCTAAGATCCTAATAGTCCTATCTCTTTTGTATGAGAACACAATGGTTTCTACGTCAGTGAAGCAGTGGATCTACTCAAGGTGTTACTCTGATCTTTAATAGAAGAATTCAAGATGTTGAACTTAACTTCAAAATAGGTTCAGCACTTTAAATCACTTCTTTTAAATCTGGACTAAAATCAAGTGTTGATTATTAACACTCCACTACTGGTTAGTTGTCACTTAAAAATAGCCTTAGTGAGTATCCCTGCCCCATCATAAAGTTAAAGTCACCATATCCACAAATTCTCTGATCTCTCCTCCAGCTACAAAACAAAATCTGATCTTACGCAAATGTTATGTGCCCCCTACATGATGAAAAATGCCTTGGTTGAACATTTTCCCAACCAATGGCACATAACAATGGAAGAAATGAGCAGTTTAAACTTGATTTGTCTGAAAATAACTTCAATAAAGTTAGACTGGTACATGTAAATGTTTTATTTTGTTACTATATTAATAGTGATTCACCCCATGCTGCTCAACACATTTTCTACATTTTCCTGGGAGATCTCAGAGCTCTAGTTGTATTATGTAGTATTCATCACTCCAAATATATATCCATATCTGTTTTGGCTCAAGTTCACCACAGGGTTTTTTAAAAAAATTATGCATCCATTATTTCAGGATTTGTTTCCAAACATCACTCTTTGATGGATTTTCTTCTGCAGTAGTTATCCAGTATCTTCAAATAAAATTTGGCAGGCTTATTCCATCACCTTTTTTTTTACAGAGGGGAATACACACACAAAGGCACGTACATAAGGATGTGCATGTGTATAAGACATTATGTCAGCATCTACAACAGATTTTGCAAACAAACGCATGACTGAGTTAATACCTGCCCATGGGGTTTTTTATTCTGACAGAGGTTTCCACCAGGCAATCTTCCAGATGTGCTCCTCTATGAAGGAAACACTGCACTAAAATTGGTCCTTTGGTAGCTGGAGTGTATGTTTATAACAAAGCAGAGAAAGTCTGGATGACAAGCTTAGTATTCAGTTGCCTCTACTACCTGATTTCCCCTTGGAGTAATGACTTAACTTGAGAAAGGATGTCTTCAAAGTCACCACTAACCCTCCCAACTCCTATTCCAAAATGCCCTCCCCTCAACTCTGCAAAGAGCAAATCCAAAACAGCAAACCTTCCTCATTGACACAGCTGGTGTTTAAAATGCCACAGCGTAAAGCAGTCAGTACCATCCTGTCATGAGGTCCCTCCCCAAGGGGGATCACGTGGGATTCAGTGTTGAAAGTGTCCTTCAGTACAACACCAAGATCACCCGCTTGCTTTATCCTTCCATGTGATGCTGCCTGCTCCTTGTTTCTCCAGTCCCCTTAAGGCTAACCAGGTACATTATAGGATTCCTTTCTCTATAGGTATTCAATAGTATGTCTAGATGGATAGACATCGGGTATTCCTTGGGTGCTTTCATCCAGGAAGGGCTTCTGACATAACCCTTCCTGGTACGAGTGTGTATGCATAGTATATCTATCTAATGCCTATACATGGACATGCAACAAATGTGTTTCAGATATATTGTATGCACATACAAGAATTGTGCCGATATGTAGACCGCCCTGAGTCGCCTGCAGGCTGATATGGGTGGGATATAAATAATGTAAATAAATAAATAAGAAGCAGGTATTGATAGCTGCAGCTAACTGTTGTGAGCTTAAATTCTTATACATTTCTTATCTTTTGAAAGTAAATTCTTTCTTCTACATAATCTTTAGGAAAGTCATCCTATAAAATACAGCCCTGCAAATGTAAGGACTTCATGACATGGGTCTTAGCAGGCATCCCAGAAGACTTGCAGCACACTTCATCTATGGAGCCCTTGCCACTCATTGCACAATGCAAACTCACTTCTGGTGGGGCTCCATAAATGAACCATGCTACAAGCATCCTAGGATGCTACACTCAGAACACGGGAGGGGGGGTGAGGATCTGTTCTCCTGTCATTCAGGAAACATTACATTGGTATTTTCATGTCCCTCCCACCAGAAATTTCTGACATGCAGAGGAATTGAGACAGGGATGCTGCTTCTGACTGACACACTGGAGATTGCTGGATCACTACAATACTACTTTACCATAAAAGCTTGTGGCTAGATTTTGAAATTAGAGTAAGGATTTCATTAAGTCAACAGATTGTCCACAGCAATTCTTATATCACAAGTGGGAACCATGCAAGCCACATGTTGCCCCAAACCATATTTTCTGCCCAAGCCAACCACCCCAAAATAGAATGAAAATTGGAAATCCTGGAAATATACAGGAGCAGAGGTCTCAGGAGAAAGGGCTGTAGTGGGGACACTGGAGCAAAGTGTGTGACTCCTCAGATCTTGATTTAGCAGAATATCTACATTTTTACCCACAACCAGAAATGATCTTCTAGTAATTTCCTGGTTCACATGGAACAACTGGGGCAGCCCTCAGAGGATTCAGGGAAAAACAGTACATATGGGCTGGTCACCCCATCTTACAGGCATGAAAGGAATAGTAGACTAGTCGGAATACCGAAGGGAACATTTGAGTGAGCAGGTGATCATGCAGCATGTATAGAGGCCTTTGGGTGCCATGACGTGTTGACTTTTAATTGGAAAAGACAAGCAAAACCAGAAGGGAGGAGGAAGAATCAGATTAGGAAGTCTGGGACCTTCACGGTATGAGTGGCAGGAGCATTACCTCAGAATATTCTGCAACATTGCAAGATCTTGCTTTAGGCATGACTAATTGGGAATAAAGTGTTGGGCTTTAATGTCCTTTCATTTGCTTTAATGAGTCCCTTCTGATTTTCTTACTGAAGTTTAACGGAGCACCTTTGAAGCCCTTGAAACTATAATAGCTTTCTTTTTGTTTTGAGGACTGACTCAATAACAATTTGCTACTGGAGGCAGTGACTGTTTCATGGACAAAACTTAATTGAACTGGTAGCTGAACCTTCATCAATGGCATAGAATAGGTTCTCTATCATACCTGAAGACACCAGACTTGCTTAGCAGGTCAAGATACACATTGTGCCAGGCACAGTTCTCCCTCCCTGAGGATGGAGGGAGGTACTTGGGGTCTCAGGAAGAACGGCTGCAGATGGGACATTGTTACTGATTCCTCCCCAGCATCTACTGCTCAGAATAGCTGCTTCACTTTACCTAATTGCAGGACTGAATTCCCTCAAATTATGGTGCACACATTTATTTTGCACATCATAGTATGTGTAGTTTGCTGTGTAGCTTATGTTTGTATATAAATTATATTTAGCTGCTACTGAACTGCAGCTCCTGCCATCCTCACCATTAAACTGCTAAGGCTGACTGGATATGCAATCCAGTAATTCCTGAGGGCCTGCCTATTTCTCATTTTTATTTTATAATTTAGATTGTGGATGGCATACTGTTTTTAATTAACAATGGCACAAGGGTCAATTTACACCACTGTAATTTACATTTCCGGCTGTTGCAAAACAAAATCTATCATCACCACACTTTTAAAGTTTGGTAGCTGGTCATTTCTATATTGGTTGGGAACTGTCCGAGCAGGTGAGATATGCCTAACTTGTTTCCTATGTCTAGACACACAACAGTAAGGTCATATTTAGGGATTTTCTGAGGAATATGGTATGTCCTTGGAATGCCTTTCACATTGTATTTAATTGAAGTGAAATTGCTGGATGTGTGACCCTTCTGATGCTGCTCTCCCTCAACATGGAAATAGCCATATTTTCTGCCATATTGAAAATCTGGGTTATTCTGTGTGCAAATATTCCTTTCTTGTAGCACATTGAGTGATATCTTATAGAAGCTCTGGCTCTCATGTCTCATTGTAGGAATCTTGAAAAAAAACAGAGCCTGGAGGGGCAAAATTAAAATGTATTTGATGCCCAGGTGCTACTAAAAAAAGAAGTACAATTAACAGCCTGAACATGCTAATCAGCTCCGATTTGCACCTGTGAAGGCAATGATAGGAGGGCTTCAGGAAGTTATGCAAGGAGAAAAATTACAGGAAGAAGATACTTGAAGAAATATGAAAACACTACATCACTGGAAAGAGCTGAGAGAAAGGCATCTGAGGATTAGAGTTCTGAAAAGTTTGTTTTTTTTTGTTTTTTTTTTGCACTAGTGTCAATAATTCCATGGAAATGCCCAAAAGGACCTTTTCCAATCTCTGATGAAAATTGGGAAGGAGTGGCAGAGGAGCATGAGGGTCCCAAAACTGCAAAAGAGACAATATCCTTGGTACTTCTGTGTCCTTAGGCCACTTGGAGAAAGCTTCCCCTTCCCCTCTTCAAAGCTCTTGATGCATCTTTCTGACACCAGGAGCTGAGGATGCAGCCATGACCATCTGGTAAGTTTAGAGAGGAACCAGGGGGCTGGGAGAGAAGGATGAGAGCGCCACCCCGCTCCTTCAGGCTCTTAGAGCCCAAAGAACTGAGATGGCAATGGGGATTGACCCCCGGGATCACGGAAGGTGGTATTGAGAATCAATTTCCATGGAAAGATGTGGACCTTGCAGTAAGTTCTGGATCATGTCAGGCATTTTTTTTTAAAATTCAGAGTAAATTGGAATATCCCAGTTTACTCTAGATCGGTTGTTCTCAACCTGTGGGTCCCCAGGTGTTTTGGTCTACAACTCCCAGAAATCCCAGCCAGTTTACCAGCTGTTAGGATTTCTGGGAGTTGAAGGCTTAAACATCTGGGGACCCACAGGTTGAGAACCACTGCTCTAGATTAATCCGATTAACCTTGGGGTGTTGTTGGATGCCTCTGGTTAATCCAAAACCCATCACGGGTTTTGGGCCTGTGTGGAAGGGCCCTCAGAGGGGAACTTCATACCCCTATTTAGAACATCACTGGTGGTACTACTCAGAAATAAAAAAAAACTATGGAGAATGGAATTAGACCCGTGAATTATCCTCAGCCTGCATCATCATCACTGCCAGTGTCACAACACTCTCCACTCCTGACTTGAGTTTCAAAAGTTGTAGCTCATCTTGAACATCAGAAAACAGCTGGAACAAGGAGGTATGTTGAAATCTAATCAAGCAGATCTTTGAAAAAAAATCTAATACTTTCAGGTAAAGTTCCCAACAAGCCCAGAGGCTTGTGATCATGCAGATTGATCTATTAGTATTTCTTTGTGGAAATCTTTGACCCAACCCATTATTGACTTGAGTTATTGTTTAGTTGCCTGGCATCCCAATTTTGGAAAATAGCAGAATTTCATTGGAGGAGGAGGTGGATAAAAACAAAAACAAGAACAAGATGTAGCAAAAGACGGGACAGAGAGACAATAAAAATAGTTGCAATAGCAATTCAAACCATTCTCCTCAGGGTAAAGGGCTTTCCTCAATGTGGTCCACCACCCCCATAAATTCCCTTGAGCTGTGCTTTTTCTGACAGGTAAGGGTGAATTGCTTTTCCTAGAAATTTCCATTAGTGGCCATTTAGATGTGAAATAGATTACATGCACTGCTTCACACCCAGTTTTCAGAACTGGAAGTGGACTTCTGACCACATTCAGATCCCCACCTCCCACTATATTTGGCAATTTGCATTTGCAAGACAGAAAACTTTCCTTTGCCAGCCCAGTCTTACTATAATACTCAGTCAGAAAAACATCTTGGCCTGGCCTTGATAAGCAATTTTAATAAGGGAGAAGACATTGGCTTTTAACTACCTGCAGACTCACATGAGTGAGAAGGCTATGAATATAACTCTGATTAATGGAGAATTTGGAGATGTTTCTCTTTGTGAATTACAGCTTCCAGAAACATAACCCTGCCCAAGGATACAAACAAACAAACAAACAAAAAACCCCAATATACTTGAATAAATGAAAGTTATGTGAAAGTTAGTGGAGAGGCACACAGCACTGCACGTACAGGCAAAGTAGAAAGAAAACTCAGAAAGATAAAGTACGCCAGTAGGGAACAATTCCCAGCTTCATTTTAGGCAAGCACTAGATGGAGACACTCCCCCTCCACACCATCTTTCTCCTCGGCATATATTGCAAACTCTACTATCTGATCCAGGAATTGAGGAAAATGGAAAGCAAATGCATTTTTGTATTATCATTGCATTATATACCAGAGTTTTGCATTTACGTGTTCAGAAAAGAGAAAAACTGAAATCTAATCAAGCAGATATATCATAGACTCCCATATTCTCCAGCCAAGCAAAATGTACCTAGAGTAGGTTAAGATGATATCTTTTATTGAATCAATTTTTTTGGTGGAACCGCTACATTGCTCTTCTCCATAAAAAGGAGAGGAAAAATCAGACCAAGGGAAAAATAAAGAGTGTTTGTGTTCACACAAACCCAAGCCTAATATGTACTAAATCTGCATACCAAATACCTTGAAACAGGAAGAAAAATTTCCTGTAGGAAAAAAAAAATCAATTCAGTTGCAATTCAACCAGGAGATAAACTCTTTTAGAAACAATGGTTTTCTCTAGTGTGTTTATGAAGGCTGCAATTTTCAGCTGTTGTATTCAAAGCTGCCTACAATGACCAGGCTTGAGAATTCAGAAATATAATGGTCTGGTAGGCATTGCATCCTTCGGAATACTTTTAATTAAAGTGTTGGTGAGGAGAGATGACACAGAGGAGTACTTACCTAAGTGATCCCTCATTGTCCGAATATGATGGCCGTCCAAATGTAGTGTCTTGGCGGTAGATATGTAGGTTACTGTGGAGCCCTGTTCTTGATCTGCATATTTTTCCACAGTGAGGGCATTAGTTTCCAGGTGGAAGGCGGTCCCAGTCATGGTTAGCTTGACGTGCCTTCCTCTTGGCACATTTCTCCCTTTGGCCCACCATTCACGCCTCTTCAAATTCTGCAGCACTGCTGGTCACAGCTGACCTCAAGTTAGAGTGCACAAGGGCCAAGGCTTCCCAGTTCTTGGTGTCTATACCACAGCTTTTAAGGTTGGATTTAAGTCCATCTTTAAATCTCTTTTCCTGTCCACCAACATTCTGTTTTTCCTTCTTGAGTTGGGAGTATAGTAACTGCTTTAGGAGATGATGATCAGGCATTTAGACAATGTGGCCAGTACAGCGCAGTTGATGGCATAGGATCATCGCTTTAATGCTGGTGGTCTTTGCTTCTTCCAGCATGCTGACATTTGTCCATTTGTCTTCCTAAGAGATTTGCAGGATTTTTGGGAGGCAAAGCTGATTGAATTGTTCCAGGGGTAGAGAGTTGAAGAAGGAATGCAGTAGGGAAGGAGAAGCAGGGGAGGCTTTATTGTGGATTGTAATCTAATTCTTTTGTGGGTCTTTCTTTTCAGGCCACTTCTCTTTTTTAAATATTGCTTTCCTTCAAATCAGAATCCTTTTTTCAAGTGATTTTTAAAGCCTGCAATGTTATTTTTTTTGCTCAAAAATAGTGAAAATGCAACATGTCTGGGAACAGTCAGCTTGGGAAAGGCTGTCCTAAAATCTCTTCTTTCAACCTGTTCAAATAACTGTGTTACTGATGTTCATCTCTCTGTTCTTTGCATCCCCATCAACCTACAGCCGGTCTTCCATATCTATGGATTCAATAAATCATAGCTTAAAACTCTTCCAAAAAGAAATCAAGAATCAAACATTGATTTTGGGTTTTTATAGGGTTTTTTTGGTTGTATGACCACATTCTAGAAGCATTCTCTCCTGATGTTTTGCCTACATCTATGGCAGGCATTCTCAGAGGTTGTGAGGTCTGTTGGAAACTAGGAAAAATTGGTTTATGTATTTGTGGAAAGTCCAGGGTGGGAGAAAGAACTCTTGTCCATTGGAGCTAGGTGTGAATGTTTCAATTAGCCACCTTGATTAGCATTTGATGGCCTGACAGTTTTTAGGTGTGGCTTGTTACTGCCTGGGGGAATCCTTTATTGACCTTGATTTTGCTGCATGCTAAGCACTAGGATGATGTGTTGGCATACTCTGCTGTAACCTCCTGCCATTTCACACATACTTAGGCTCTCACTAGCACTCATTTGAATTGTTTATATCATTTTATATAAGGCATGCCTTTCAGTATGTTATTGTTTATAAAGAGACTTGAGCATCCATGGAGTTTGGTATCTATAGAGGTTCCTGAAACCAAATCTCATTGGATACTCAATGTATATACTTTTGAAATATCTTGCTCTGTGAAGTTTAATAAGAAAAAATGCACATCAACTGGAGGTCACATCCAGCCCAGGTGCAGCAATTCAATAGTGGAGACCTCTGGATCGGAAATGCCTTGAAAACCTTCAAGTATATTCTTATGTACAAGCCAATCTTTGTATCCTTTCTGCCTTCCCATGCCCAGTCAAAAGGTGAGATCTGAAAAGATCAGTGCTATAGCAGAGCTTTTGCATGCAGGAACCATAGATTCTAAATTAGGTCTATAGCATCTTTGGTTTAAATGATTGAATGGCAAACAGTTACAGTATTTTCTGCACTCATGCTAGCTTATTTGTATAATTAAAACAGTATAGGGAAGATGAAGAGGCAGCGGCGGAATGGCAATGATGGGAGATGCTCAGAAAGAAAGAAATGCAGGGAGGAGGTGAGATTTCTTTTCACTTAATTATCCTACTGCACTGTGTGAGCAACAATAAAAGTAGAATCAGATTCATTGCAGCTTGTTCCAAATAATATTATGCAAGAATGTATATTACTCATTTAGCATTATTGTTGTATAATACGTCCTTCTTATTCATGGATTCCATATCCGTAGTTTCAATTTCCAAAATATAATCATGAGAACCACCACGCCGCTTCATGAGAACCACAACTCCTCTTAGCGCACCCCCAGTAACAACAAGGGCATCCCTCTGAGCAGCGAAACCAAGAAATCCCAGTTGGATGCCCCCCACCCCCACCCCACGAGAGTCTGCCTCCAGGAGCAAACCAAGCATGGGCAATTTGGAAGTCCCTGAACAGATTCAGAAGTGGAGTGGGCAAATCAAAAGACAACCTGGCAAAATGGCACTACCTAAAAGAATCCTCCACCTTGTGTGACTGTGGAGCAGAACAGACCACTTCTCATCTGTATGCTTGTCCACTATGCCCTGCCTCACGTACAGAGGAAAGAATTGTTGGAGGCTACAGCCAATGCGGTTGCTGTTGCCCATTTTTGGTCAAAAGATATTTAGCCGCTTGTGCATCTTCTATTTTTATCAGTTTTATACTAATGTATGCAATACTTTTGATACGAAATAAATAAAATCAAAATTCTGCTTTGGTTAGACCACATCTGGAATACTGTGTCCAATTCTGGGCACCACAATTCAAGAGAGATATTGACAAGCTGGAATGTGTCCAGAGGAGGGCGACTAAAATGATCAAGGGTCTGGAGAACAAGCCCTATGAGGAGCGGCTTAGGGAACTGGGCATGTTTAGCCTGAAGAAGAGAAGGCTGAGAGGAGATATGATAGCCATGTATAAATATGTGAGAGGAAGCCACAGGGAGGAGGGAGCAAGCTTGTTTTCTGCTTCCTTGGAGACTAGGACGCGGAACAATGGCTTCAAACTACAAGAGAGGAGATTCCATCTGAACATTAGGAAGAACTTCCTGACTGTGAGAGCCGTTCAGCAGTGGAACTCTCTGCCCCGGAGTGTGGTGGAGGCTCCTTCTTTGGAAGCTTTTAAGCAGAGGCTGGATGGCCATCTGTCAGGGGTGATTTGAATGCAATATTCCTGCTTCTTGGCAGGGGGTTGGACTGGATGGCCCATGAGGTCTCTTCCAACTCTTTGATTCTATGATTCTTTATTTTATCCATATCCACAGGAAGTTTTGGAACATATCCTCAGCAGACAGGGGGTCAAATTGTATTCACAATATAAACAATTTAAGAAGAGAAGTTACTGAGCAGAGCCACACTATATTCCCACCTCACAGAAAGATTCAAAACTCTTTCTTTTCACACTGGCCCATGTTTAGGAGTGGGGGAGGGGGGGTCACCTGACATTCTGAAGGAATCCTGGCTAATTGAGAACCTTAGTTTACAAACAAATAACTTCACTCCCCACCCCATTCCACAATTCACTCTTTTTCTTCTTTTCCAAAGCATTAATGAATAGTCTATGATCAAGGCCATCCAGTCTATTGTTGCCTGTTGCGAATGGGAGCATCTTGCCAGATTGAGGTCCTTTTAGCTAAGGACACCAGGCAGGAAAAGGACAATCCAGGCATTTTTTTTCTGCCTGGGTTTTCTCATTTTTCTGCCTCTTTCTCATTATGTACATGTATATATTTGTGTGTATATACAGTGGGCCCTTGGTATCTACTGAGATTTGGTTTCAGGACCTCTCATGGATACCAAAATCCATGGATGCTCAAGTTCCATTATATATAGTGGCATAATAAAATAGTGTCCCTAATATAAATGAAGATTAGCTTTTTGCAATTGTTTTGGAAATATTTTTAAACTGTGGATGGTTGAATCTGTGGATACAAAATCTGTGGGTATGGAAAGCCAATTGTATTTCCATCCATCTGTCTGTATCTTTCAAATTCTTTTTTTTATGCAACAACAGTTCACAGCCACTTTAAGTGTAATTAAACTCTTAAGTCTAGGTAACATTAGTTGTGTAATGGTTTATTGGACATGGTTAACAGCAGAGTCTAGCTGATTCCTTGTGTATATGTGTGTGGGTGAATATGTGGGGGTGGAGGCAAAGAGAAGTTCTATTCTGAAATTCTGAAAGAGGTTATTGTGAATGTCTGAGCAAAAGGAGCAGCCTAGATCCATCTTGCTCCATTGTTTCTCCCTTCATGTGAACAGCCATTTTATAACAGAGAGTGTTTACTGTATGTGGAGGCTTTCCACATGATCTGGAAACCTGAAAAATCAGACCATTCAGATGATTGCTCTACATGTGAATGCAGGGTAGAGAACAGTTGTCAACTCCCTAATATAAAACTCCTGCCATGAGTTTATATTAGAATGATGGGACCCGTAGTGCCTTTGTCTATGCTCTTATCTACTGGTTGATGTTGGGTTGTTTATTGTAGGGGAGTTGAGGCTGAAATGCAGTTGTACCTAGCAAAGCTTGCTTCAAGGTCATTCCTGTAGGGAGACTATTATGGAAGAGGAGAGGAGCCGAGAGCTGGGAAGAGCGAATACTTTGCTCTAGGAATGATAGAGAGGAAATCTTATGAAAATGCTCAAGCATACTATGTAACAGACTGGCTTTCAATTCTGACAACAATTGTATGCTGTGATCAACACTAGTTTCCAGAATAAAATTTTGTGAACTTGCAGAAGCTTGTTTTAATGGACTGCAGTTTGCTAGAACATTACACCAACCAATCTGCTCTTTCTGCTTGCACATTTACTGTAATATATCTTTAAAAATCTGAATAAGCCAAGAGGGAGGGGAGGGGATCTATTCAGTGTGCATTGTGAACGAGGGGAAAAAATCTCATTCAGAGTGGGTGCAAGAAAAATATTGTTTGCTTGTTTGTTTTTGTTTTTGTTGCACTGTAACAATAATAGCAGCAAGCTATGGTTGATCAAAATCAGTGATTTTTTAAAAAAATGATCAGATTGTTTTTACTTAAATTGGGTTTTTTTCCCCCCAAGATTTAAATAACATTTTAAAACTGATGGATCAAAATCTGAATCAGACAAAATCAGACACCCACCCAAACCCTACAAATTGAAGGATACATAGACAGAGAACCTATAGAACTGAATTGTAAAACTGAATGCATGCAACCTCAATATATAGAACATATTGTAAAAACCAATCATACATTAATGGCTGAATCATGCATATTATCCCATTGTGGATACAAGTAGGTGATATTTTTATCACCTAAGTGTGCAAACTGATTATTCAGAGATTTGATTAAAATCTCTCTAGGAATACATAAGTCCTTCATTACTTAGATATTAGAAATGTGAGATTGATTAAAAATGTTTCAAAAGTTATTACAAAATTGAGGGGGGGGGGGATGACTGACACTGGTGCTTCACTTCTAAAGTGTTTCTAAAGGATTATTAGTGAAAAAAATGTTACTATAATGGGAGTAATGAAATTTCGTTACTGTCTTATTATATTAATTGCTCACCTGATGGGGCTTCTGGGGCACCTTTCCCCTCATTTTTAGAGCTATTGGGGTGAAACTTGCTACAATGGTAGAACACATTTACAGATATATAAACCCCTTTTTTCCCAGCTCCAGCAGACCTCACCCTCTGAGGAAGCTTGCCATAGATGCAGGCGAAACGTCAGGAGAAATGCCTCTAGAACATGGCCATATAGCCCGAAAAAACCCACAAGAACTGAGTGATTCCGGCCATGAAAGCCTTCGACAATACATTTACCGTTATTAGCCCATCAAATTTCAGAACATTTCACTTATCTACTGATTTTGGGGAAAATTTTGATTTTTTTATAAACAACATTTTTTATAATAAAGAAAATACATTCCTAGTTTGAAAATGTTTTTTCCTGTTTAATGATATAGTGCTTACTTTGAAAGCAGTTGTTCTACTCCAGAAACATTGTTTGTGTGGCGCAAACTCTCTTGACTTGATTGAGGCTTGATGCTGAGATATTCATTGAAAAACTATTGCACTATAGAAAAGACAAAGATTCTAAAATAAACTTTTGCCATGCCTTTATGATAAAACTAATTAGGAAATGTCATTTACAACCCAGGAACAAAATCATAATGTAGACTATTAACCAATTTGATGAAACTCTAGCTGGCTATGGAGGGGCAAATCTCTCTCTCCTTTATCCTGATTGGGGCTTTCTGATACTGATGCATTCAAGGAAATGTAGTTTAGGGCAGGGCCTTCTTTAATTCTCTGGAATAGGGCTTCTCACCTTCACAAACTACAATTTCCAGAATTCTGTGCTTCTTCCCAGGGAACTCTGCTTTCCCCCACCTATCCTTCTCATAATGGTGGGAGGCCATTAATTTACAGAGGAGGGGGGCCTTTTTGGCTTTACTTTGCTTGCTTGACATGAAAATGAAGCTGACTTTGGGAGGGAGCCTTCTGGGATTTACAAAATACAAATGAAAATGTATTGAGTAAGTTTTTATAAGTTTTTAGTGCGGGCCACACCCACATGTCAGATATTGCTTAGAATGTACAGATTTAATAAATTTTCTTATGACTTACAAAACTTCCAAAAATTTTGCACATTCCTATTAGATATCAGATTATACAGGAGGACTTAGACATTCTTAGAGATAAACCTTTCTAGACATCCAGTAGAAGTTGACTATAGCTAGAGAGATGTTCTCCCCAGGTAAACATTTTTTTTTAGTTCTGGTTTTCCTACTTTTGAGGGGGGCCTGCATCCTGAACGTCTGAGTATATAGAGGGGTGATACTTCTTCTGAATAACTTTCCCTCAGCTTTGAACCAGTGGTAATGGTGGCCTTATTGGACAGCAGGGTGGTGAATGCACTGAATCTTTACAGAAGTTAATATTTTGGGTCTTCTTTATGCATATAGTCCAGTACCTTGGATAGCTCTTTCAGAAACAAGAACTGAAATCTAGAAAAGATACAGTTTCCTCCCAATATGGAAGACCCCAGTAATCATGAGTTTGAAGGAAAGGCACTCAGACCATACATTTTTTTTAAGAGTGGAAAAAAGTGGCATTCAGTATTAAAGTTACAGATTGATAACAAAGTGTTATAGATATATAACAGTTTTGTATTTATTCTTACAGTAAATCTATGTAAATGCCACCCCAGTTACTTGAAGATCTGCTCAGCTTCCAAATGGGACTCAAGGAGGACAATGTTTCCACACCCCAGTTGCTTGCAAGAGGAATTTAAATGCAATTGGATTGGGCCACAATTTGTTACACTTATCCTATATATCCTCATGTATACATCTAGAAATTTTAGTCAAAAAAACAAAACAACCCCAAAGACCTGCTCTGATGTATTCAAGAGTCAATGGAAGAAAGAGAGAGAGAGAGAGAGAACCCCCTCTCTCAATAGAATGGCCAATGCTTAGTCTGTCCTGGGAACACCTAAAAGAACCTCCCAGAACAGAAAAAGTCTGGAAGCCATACCAACCCCATCTACTCTGCTGTGGTGCTGCTTCTGCATTTTAGAATGTCTCCACAGGAAAATGGCAGTGGGGATCAGAGGTGGCTGACCCTCGATTTATCCACTGGTCATAAAAATCCATAATTTTTGCCTAAAAATCTGCCCTTGATCTATACATGAGGTTGATTTTTATAGTAGCTACACAGAAATAATAATAATAATAATAATAATAATAATAATAATAATCTTTATTTATACCCTGTCACCATCTCCCCCAACGGGGACTCAGGGCAGCTCACATGAAGCCAAGCCCACACAACAAATACAATAAAGTAAAATACCTTTACCTTATAGTTTGATGTATTTTAAAATAATGTTTTATCTAGGTACATAGCTGGAAGTAATAAGCAAATATTGAAATAACTAAAATAACATAAAATAAACAACTAGGAACAATTGGGATTGTGTAGAAAGGGGTAGAAAGAATATCTTGCTACCTAAAACGCACACAGTAACTCATTACAAAGTTAAACCAACAAGAAAGACAAACAGAAGAGCTAGGCTGATTCAACAAGAATAATAGCCAATCACATCTCACTACAGTTCATCATGGTCTGCTACTAATACAAATGAAGAAATAGTAGAGAAGACTGAAAATAATAGAAAGGACTGCAATGACATTACCTAATCCCTTCTTCCCATGAGCACTGCGATTGGAGTATACTCATGAATTAATACTCCTGATAGCATATTAGAGCTGTCAATGAGCAAAGCAGACCTCCCCACTTCCCAACAGAACTTTGGCATCTCTTTTATGTGATCATGTTGAAAACACAACAACTGGCATCTTTTTATGAATTAGTAAGGCATACATCTAAATCATGCCATCATAATGCTCTTTTATAGTTGCAGAGGTTAAAAAGTCTTTTTCAACCACATAACAACCAAAATCATCGCAAAATTGGTGGCAGGATAAAACCTTTTTATTCAGGCAGGCTTTTAAAGATGAAGGTGTTTAAGACCATCAAGATCTGCTGTGATTTTGTGATGTGATTTTATATGCTTTTATGGTTTTGAACCTGAATTGTTTTAATATTAATGTTGTTTAATACTGTTTTAATAGTTGTATATTTTAAGTTGTATTGGAATGCTTTAAATTGTGAGCCACTTTGAGTCTCCACATGGAGAGAAAAGTGGGATAATAATGATAATAATAATAATAATAAGAAGAATATCCTTTGCAGTAGTATACTCTCCCCAAGCCCCTCTATTTTATATTGGGAAATGTCTGCCACATTATGTCCTGCTACTGGAAAAAAGCCGGATGTGTCCCTATTTATCTCTTTGGTCTTCAGAACATGGGAATGGCTATGTTGAGGGTGGGTATTTTGCATAAAAGATAGGTTTAAGACGATGGCTGGTAAACTGGCTGGGATTTCTGGGAGTTGTAGGCCAAAAACATCGGGGGACCCCAAGTTGAGAACCACTGCGTATCTTTACTTTTTTCCTGCCCATTTTTGACATCTGAATCCCTGAGTTTGGCTGAACTGTTTTCCTCTGGAACATTGCTGTGCTATTTTCTCCTGGATTGTGCCAATCCAAAATGTTCTAGATCAGGTACAAATTGAACCAAATCAGTCTGATTCACTTTGTCTTAAATTCTGTTGTTAATCCTTACTAAAGTAGACTCTTTGAATCAGCTGGATTTTCTTGCTTTGGCTCACCATGCCACAATTTCATTGATTTATTCTAATTCATAGAATCCTAGATTTGGAAGAGATGGCAAGGGCCATCCAGTTCAATTCCCTGCCATGCAGGAACACAGAATCAAAACACCCCCAACAGATGGCCATCCAGTCTCTGCATAAAAGGGAACTAAGCAAAAGTTAGAACCATTTTGGTTAGTTGAGACTAACCAAAATAATTATTCAGTTCTTGTGGGTTTTTTCGGGCTATATGGCCATGTTCTAGAGGCATTTCTCCTGACGTTTCGCCTGCATCTATGGCAAGCTTCCTCAGAGGTGAGGTCAAAATAATTATATCCTTGGTTATTCAGGTCTTAATATATAAGGTAAAGGTTTTCCTCTGACATTAAGTCCAGTTGTCTCCGACTCTGGGGGTTGGTGCTCATCTCCATTTCTAAGCTGAAGAGCCAGCGCTGTCTGTAGATATCTCCAAGATAATGTGGTCAGCATGACTGCATGGAGTGCCTCACCCCTCACCCCCCCCCTCTCTCTGTGTATATATATATATATATATATTCCTCTTGTAACATCTTATTAACTTTCATTGAAAGCCTATGTCACTTTGGGTTAATTTAAAATGGTAGACTGAAGTTGGTTTGTGGTTATTCTACCTTGGTGACTTACTGCCAGTTATCCTGGTCATGTACTGAAGGTCTTTATGATTGAAGATCATCATAGACAAGCTTTTGTTTGATAAAGTTAATTGTGGTTGAACTTTCAGATTCTATTTCTAGATTTAAAATAATATTGACAATGGATTTTCTTAAGAATTTAGACTTAAAGGAGATTTGAAGTGGAATACTGCTGCAAGTTGGATATTTCTTATGAATTGCATTAAGGTTAGATTTATAAAGTATGACATTTCATTTTTCATTATTCTAATTTCTTGTAATCTTTTATACATATTGCAATTTCATATGAGTTAAAGTCTCTGACATCTTTCTTGTAATTTGTCTTGAACAAAAGGTGAATGTATTATCTATATCTACAAATAAGTCAAGTTTCTTTTGGTCCACATTTTTTAAAAAAAATCAGACAACTTGCTTGTACAAAACTTATTCTGCCCAGCTTGAATTTCATTGGTGATACTTTCATTTGTAGTACTTCTATCAACATGTTGCTTCCACCAGACATTCAAGTAGTCTGTAGAAAAGGGAGATGTGATGAAGAAGCCCTTTCACATCACACAAATTTAGTACAATGATTCCACTTTAATTGACACAGCTTCATCCCACAGAATCCTGGGGTTTATAGTTTGCGGAAGCACTAGACCAGTAAACATCTCTTCTTAAAATGAAAATCCCAGGAATCAACAGGGGATTGTAGTACAGTCCTTGCTTCCCAATATTCTTACAGAGGTAAGACAGAGAACTTTTCAGACTTGCACAAAGAAAGGTTTCTACAGGAGTTAAATTGCTGGATAAAACATTAAAAGGGTTAAATTGCTGGAATAAACATTAAAAACCTTAGATATGCAGATGATACCACTTTGATAGCTGAAAGCGGGGAGGAGCTGAGGAGCCTATAACCAAGGTGAAAGAAGAAAGTGCAAAAGCTGGGTTGCATTTAAACATAAAAAACCAAGATTATGCCAACCAGACTGATTGATAACTGGCAAATTGAAGGAGAAAACACGGAGGCAGTGACAGACTTAGTATTTCTATGCATGAAGATTACTGCAGGCACAGACTGTAGCCAGGAAATCAGAAGATGTTTACTTCTTGGGAGGAGAGCAATGACCAATCTTGAAAAAATAGTGAAGAGTAGAGACAGCACACTGGCAATGAAGATCTGCGTAGTTAAAGCAATGGTATTCCCCATGGTAACCGATGGATGTGAGAGCTGGACCATAGGGAAGGCTAAGTGAAGGAAGAGACACTTTTGAACTGTGGTGCTGGAGGAAAATTCTGAGAGTGCTTCTGTTTGAGAAGATCAAACCAGTCCATACTCCAGGAAATAATGCCCGATGGCTCACTGGCAGGAAGGATATTAGAAGCAAAGATGAAGTATTTTGGCCACATAATGAGAAGCTTGGAGAAGATAATGATGCTGGGGAAAATGGAAGGAAAAAGGAAGATGGGCAGACCAAGGGCAAGATGGATGGATGGTATCCTTGAAGTGACTGGCTTGACTTTGAAGGAACTGGGAGTGGCGACAGCTGAGAGGGAGCTCCGGTGTGGGCTGGTCCATGAGGTCATGAAGAGTCATAAGCAACTGAACGAATAAACAATATGGAAGGTAATGTGGTGTCAAACTGCATTAATTCTACAGTGTAAATGCACCCTCAGCCAGGGTTTCCTGACATTTTAAAAACACATTTACTTCCATTTTCAAATAGTTTTGAAGATTTTTGCTATCTCTCGCCACAACAGTTGAGGAGCAAGCCTAATCATGGCTGTTGTTATATTTAGATTCCAAATGATATTTTCAGCCACTTTAGCAATGTTCTACTTCCTCATGGACTATCATCATTAGTCCTGCTCTTTGTGCTCATGCCTGGTATCCCTTGCTACTCTTATGAGCAGTTATCTTATATGTATTTGTCTCATCACATCAATAGAAGCTGATTCCCAGGCAAGCCTTGATCTGCAGATGACGGCTTCTCTCCCTCGTGCACAGCCGACATTTTGCTAGGCTGGCTGCTCCCTGACAGCCAAACCTTTTGCCATCAAACCTTCCATCTTCTGTGGAGGACCCAGGTCTTCTGTTCTTTGAAACTTGAAGATGTATTTTTTTCAGTACATCTTTTTTTTTTGCTTCCTGTTTATGTAAAGTGTTTAGTCTGCAACTCAAAGGAATTCTTCTTAAAAAAGGAAAGTAGGCAAGAGAAGAAGAGAGAAATCAAAAGCAAAAATGTTGAGTATTCTTTTCCTAGTCAATTCAAAGCTCTACTTGCTCTATCCTTTAAAAGGGGGGGGGGGGGCTGGGATGGGATAAATACAGAGACATTCAAAGCTCAACTCCAAAAAATATCCTTCTAACAATAACATCAAGGATCAGCAATTAACCCGAGGAATAAAGAAGAAAATAGCTTCATTACATGTTTGAATATTTTCAGAGTTAACTGACTTTTCTCGGTGAGAAGCTACAGCTAGTAGACATGCATGGAAATGTTCTGGGATTAGAGATACTTCTCTTTCTTAGCTGCTTGTCTTCATTTGAAGATAGGGATAGAGACAATGGCTTGAATACTATTCATAGTCCTATCTAATGTAGACTCAGCCCCCTGGGTCAATGTATATAAAATACACATTGTGTATAAAATCCACATTGAACTGGATTATATGGCAGTGTGGACTCAGATAACCCAGTTCAAAGCAGATATTGGGCCCTTCCACACAGCTCTATATTCCAGAATACCAAGGCAGAAAATCCCACATTATTTGAGTGTGGACTCAGATAACCCAGTTTAAAGCAGATATTGTGAGATTTTTTGCCTTGATATTATGGGATATAAGTGTGTGTATTGATATTATGGGATATAAGCAAGTGTGGAGAAGAGCAAACTACAGACCACCTGCTGCAATGCAACCTGCACAATGGAGGACCTTCTTGCGGCAACACCAGAAGCACTCCAAGTGGCCAGATATTGGTCAAAGGACATTTGAACAACTACCAAGCTTGCAAACTCTGTGTCTTTTGTATGTTTGTTTGTTTGTTCTGTCAAAAATGTAATACAACTGTTTGGTTGCCTGACATGATAAAAAAGGGATATAAGGCTGTGTGGGAGGGCCCATTGTAGATAATCTGCCTTGATATTCTGGGTTATGTGGTTGTGTGGAAGGGTCCTCTCTGACTCAACTGTTGTATGGCAAGTTAAACACTGACAAATCTCACTGAGATCCCTTCCACACAGCTGAATAAAAGCCCACATTTTCTGCTTTGAACTGGAATATATGGCAGTGTGGACTCAGACAACCCAGTTCAAAGCAGATATTGTGGGATTTTCTGCCTTGATATTCTGGGTTATGTGGCTGTGTGGAAGGGCCCTGATTCTATTGGCCAACTTTAGTTTTATTCTCACAACATTCAGGTCTGCTTGCCCATAGGATGTTGTGGTAGTGGGCAATCATAATTGTCATGAATACTCATTGCTACAGTAATTCAAAATGTAAGATTAGAGGTAACTTTATGTTATGTACTTTTGCAAGAAAGAATGTTATTTCACCATTATTTATTACCCTGCCCTGCATCTCAGGCTTCTCGAGATGGCTTAACTTCTTTCGCGCTTTTTTTTTTATCCTTTTGTTAGAATACGTATTTCTGATAGCGTGGGAGATGCCCTTTTTAGCCTTCCACTAGCTAACCAGTCTGGGATGAAAATGAATTTGGGGAAAAAAACCTATCTTCCCTCTTACATTGCAAGAAGCGTGCTTCTAGCATTGGTTGTCTGTGTAGATTATTGTCACCTCTTGAGCTACTGAGAGCTGCCACTGTGCAGCCTTGTATCATTCATGGCTTTACTGAGCATAGCATTGCCATCTTGACAGTCTCCAGCCTGCAGCTCTGAAAGAAATGGAATGGATTGACTAGAACAAGATTAGCTGATGCCTTCACATGCATGATATGTGCCTCAACGCCCCTTCCGATTCATTCAGAAGAGAAAACAGCTTGGAGGGAAGGGTGTTAATTTTATTCTGTTTGTTCATTTGTTTTAATTTGAATTTACTGGAATTTACAAAATTCTTCTCATCTGATATGAAAAGAACCTGATTTTTAAATAAAATGTGCAATTATTTTTTCCATCCAGTCCCAGAGTTTTGATTGTTTAACCTTTGAATTTTAGCCTTGTGTTCTTATTTTCAGACATGTTAGTGGTGATGTAGAATTTACTTCTTTTTCTTAAAGTCTCCCTTACCTTTGACACCCACAAGGCAGGTAAATACAATATGTCCCCCTCCATGCTAGATATAACCATACCTGTTGTTGTTGTTGTTGTTGTTGATGATGATGATGATGTTTATATAGGTATAAGTTTTCCCTTGACATCAAGTCTAGTCGTGTTTGACTCTGGGGGTGGTGGTGGTGCTCATCTCCATTTCTATGTTGAAGAGCCAGTGTTGTCCATAGATAACTCCAAGGTCATGTGGCCAGCATGACTGCATGGAGCGCCATTATGTTTATGTATACACTGCTTTTTCTTTCCACAAGGAGACTCAAAGAACTATGGAATCAGGTCAATGTAAATGAAGAAGAATTTTGTTTCATTTTTGAAGAATTAACCCATACTTGCGCATTTCACATCTGTGGCAGAAAAAACTTGAGCTTTAAGAAATTTAAATGCTGAAGAAAGGAAAAATAAAATCTACAAAAGTCTTCATAGATTGGATTGGAATCTTCCTCTCTCATGCACACATTAAAGAAATTTTAAAATACAAATATGTGAGAAATTCAGATTTACAGATTGTCCCCAACATTATGAGCCTGAATGCTTTTGTGGAAGTTAGATTTCTGAAGATCTTTTTAATGCCAATCCAGTTTGCAATGAGCGACTTCCTCAACTGATGGCTATATGTAAGTTACTGTCATCCATTCTCCAACTGATTTCACCCCTCAACAGCTTTCTCTGCAGGCAACAAAGGTTTGCAAGTTCTTGAAGCACTTGGGTGCCTTTCACCCTTGCCCAAACTCCTGGTGAGAGAGAACCTCTCTTCCATCTTGTTGCATCTCAGCCCAGGAAACAGCAGCTCCAGAGGGAAGCTCTGCTTCTTTAGTCTATTATTTCCAGAACTTCAAGAAGAGTTGAGCAGCTGTGATGAGTCTATAAGCCAATTTTTACCCCTTGGGGTAAAATCTACGTACCACACAGATTGAGAAAAAATTCAGCCAGCAATCTTCATCCAATATACAATATTAGTATACAATATTGCCATGTTATCGCACCAGGGCTTTAAGGAGGGCAGCCCCATATTTCTGCTGCCTGCAGAATTATGGGAAATGTAGTTTGGGAAGGCAAGGACCTCTGTAGCTGAGAATTTAAAAAGCCCCACCCTTTTGAATTTGATATAGAAACCACAGTATCTATCTACAGATTGGTTCTGGCAGGAATTGCCATGTTCTCTCCCTTCACTTATCAATGAGGGAACTATCCTCCTTGGGGCTGCTGCTGCCTCACCACTTGCAACCCACTCTGAGTGCAGCCACTTGTACCACAGGGAAAAATACTTACATTTTATCAGGCCCTTGGCCACTGCTGCCACGACAATCTTCCACCTCATCACTCTAGCGGTTTTTGGCCCCTTACTACACTTTGATGATAGTTTTTAATAGACCCGAGGTCCTGCCCCATCTGCGGGTAAAATGGTGAGGTAGTGTTGCATTCCAGCTTCCTTGCCACCATGGTAAAGCAATCAACTTTGGGGTAGCTCTGATGGAGCTACTCACAGGTGCCATGTGCACCTTATGTTTCACCTGTGATTACCAGCATAACAAAATGGGGGGATCGATATGATGGGGTCCCTTGTGGGGCAAGCACCCACCCTGTTAGGGCCTCACTGGCAATTGCATTCCTTGATATGAAGTTATAAGAAGGCTTATAATGTGATGCAGGGGAGGTAATCAGGCTATCCCCTCCCCTTCGTTGATCATATGGCTGGGTACTTTCTTACAACGTCCATGAAAGTAACACCATTATGAGCAGAGCTCTGCCAAGGTGTGTATGTTTGGATGGAAAGACACTGGCATAGGAGAACCCAAAATATAAGTGGTGCTTATTCACATTCAGGTAGGGGATATGAGTAGGCCATCAATGCAACACTGAATCACAGTAAGTGTGGCATTAACAGGGTGAATTCAGAGCAGCTCAGGGGCAAATTATTCTGGATTGCCCTGGTGTAAACAAGCCCTGTGTTTGTCTACACCAACTGCTGCCTGTAAGTATAGGGTTCTGTAGTGTTAAAGGAATCTTGGAACAATGCTTCCCATAACTGGGGAGTCCCTTCTGTTCACCTGCTATTGATCCACTCCCAACTTTCCTCTCATCACTTCCACACATGCTTGTACAGGTGCTTGAAGGCAGGAGGTCAGCTTCTGGCCTTAATAAACTATTGGGTCACTCTGGAGGACTCTTTCACAAGCCATAACTGCAAGTAAGTGAAATCATGGAAAATGAATCTATGGATAAGCAGGACTTGCTGCACAGTTTTTTCTAAAGTGGACACATAACAACCTTATTTGGACTGTAAGTATTCTAAATAGTTAACCAAATGAGCTGGGTATTTTTTATGTGAGTGGTGCACATAATGTACTTTTGTGACTGAAAAAAGGAAGGGATTTATTGCACACACATAATTAGATTACAGATCGTCAGGATGCTTAAGGTTTCAAGTTACATAATGGCTTGTTGGACAGGAACTGTCGTCAAACATATGTATCTCACATTTGCTTTCAAAAATTTAATTAATGGGAGGTTGTTTTTATTCAGGCTCTACATAGAAGCAGTTGTGCTAGGATGTTGTGACATGTAAATGCAATCAGTCAGTTGATCAACCTCTTGAAAAAAAGCAGTCAACCAAAATGTTATTTTTTTTTAAAAAAAAGGAGGAATCCAAACACACACTGATTGCTTGAATACTATGATTATCATAACCATACTACACAACCAAATTAATGAA
This sequence comes from Anolis sagrei, assembly GCF_037176765.1. Lineage (NCBI taxonomy): Eukaryota > Metazoa > Chordata > Lepidosauria > Squamata > Anolidae > Anolis > Anolis sagrei. Next base: position 165,735,064 of record NC_090025.1, read on the forward strand.
GGATAAAAGTGGGATGGCTGAGGGTTTCGTAAACAGATCGATTACTGGAATTTATTATTTTTCCATGGTGGATTACATTCAAAGTTATTTGCAATGAATATCATGTATTGGAAACGTCAGGTGAGAAAGCTTCTAGAACATAGCCATATAGCCCAAAAAACCTACAACAACCCAGTGATTCCAGCGATGAAAGCCTTTGCTTAACACCCAGTGTTGGTCAAAATAAAAATTTAACAAGTACTTCTACCTCTCCCTATAATTAAATAACAATTTACTGCCATTTCATGATCCACCAAATCAGCTCCTTGAAGTAAGGGTCAGCCCTGACTGGGAGTTGTGGGACTCTTCCTCAACTTTTCTTTTGCTCCAGAGACACAGGAATCCTACAAGAAAGTTACATCAACACTGGGATTCAATATTCTACTGCATATTTTTGCACTCACTTTCTAAAATACCTTTATAGGCTGTTGATCTAAAAAAGCATTATAAATGTCTTGACAAATTATGAAAGGATGATGAGACAGAAACACTGTGAGCTGTCTGGAACTTTTTCTCCAAGCTTTCTTCTTCCTCCGTTTCCCTTCTTTGATTTCCCCTTTGTGTCTCTTTTCATGCATTCTGGAGCCATTAGAGACCCCACTGTGCTATTGCCTGCTGTGGGCATGGTTAGCAAGCATTAATTAAGAGCCATGTGAGGCTATGTTGATGATCTTGCTGATGCTCTGAATGGCAGCTCTGGGCTTTTGCTATTCTTACCAAGAGGATCACAGCAAGAATAGTATTTCTGATGATACTTTCCAATTATATATTTTCAGGTAAAAATGAGGTGCTCACTTGTTAGTGTGATTCAAGGAGATTCCTGTTCTTTGAGCTGCCCCAATTTAAGTGTGTGCGTGTGTGTTTGTAATAATGCAGGACAGTTCAAAAACAGTGTACCAAAACACTATGGTTATGTGTGTGTGTGTGTGTGTATTCATAGTGTTTTTGTTGTAGTAGAGTCTGCTAGCAGCTCTGCAAGTGGTAGTATGGGTGTCAGAAGAGGGAAAAGGAGTGCTCAAGAGTTAGATGTGGAACAACAGAGGAAAATGATCCGGGATATACTTATGTCACCTACCAATGAAGATTCCTTTTAATTTGAGCTGTATTCGTCACATTCACATAGAAGCCACCCGGTTGCTTTGTCATTGGGAGGAGAAAACAGATTTCGAGCTGCATTGGACCTCTGTTCAATGGATGAGGCTAGGCTGGTCTTCACATTGCAAAATATAATAATCATACAAGATTTCCTGGCCTCAGGTACTATCTAAATGCTTAAAGTAGCTACCTAATAACAAAGTACATAGCACAACCAACTGATATGTTATGTTATGCAGTGGGGACTTAAGAAGACTGTTGTACTATCTAGGATTTTTGCCAAGATATCTGTTCAGTCCATTGTCTTTTGCTTTAACAAGGTTATAAATTTTAATTCCCAGGCACATCTTTTAAAGATACTGTACAAGGTTTCCTTTTAAGACAAGGCCCGAGAGGAATGAGTCATGTCAGAAGCAATGTTTGCCCACAGGTGAGAAGATATTCTTGTCCATAATCCTCTTCCTTTCTGCCGTATGAGATCCGGAGAAATGCTAAACATGAGAAATCCAACTAGGAGCAGCAGTTGAACTTCATAGGAGCTTAGGAAGCTCCCATGCCCTGAGTTAGACCATTGGATCATCTACTCCAATTTTAATATTTCAGGTAGGATTTTTCTTAACTTTACCTAATGATTATTGGCATTACCTGGTGGCATCCCATACATACTAACTAGAATCAACCTCTCTTAGCTTCTAAAATCAGATGAGATTATGTCTGTTAATGATGATATGGTGTCCACACCCCCAGTTGGACTTCTATGTTTCCCAGTCAAATGGCCAGTACTCAGCTATGACAGCAGTTGTAATCTTCTGAAACACCAGTGTTTCCTTTCTTTTAAAGTACATGGAACCATGTGTTTCCCTGAGCCAAAAAGTTGCAAGGTTGCTATAACATTGCTTGCTAAATACTGTATAATGAGAAGGCACAAAGCACAGCCCTAATTTTCCTCATTTCCCTGATGCTGTTACCCTCACCCCATCCGTCAGCTTTGCTTCTTCATGCCTACATGAAAGTGAGATATTGCTAGCAAGTTTGTCCTGGAAACTGTCTATGTCATCATGTTATGGGTAGTCTCCAAAGCTATCTTGCCTTCTTTATGTTTTCCATGAGGAAAGGTTCTCTCAAAGTGAAAAGGTTAGGCCTAGTCAACTTTCTTGAGAGCTGCAACAAGAACTTTCCTCACAGGAATGAACAATGCTTGAAAGTTTTTCCAACTGAAGCACTTTGCTGGCACTCCACAGAGCTGCTCCCCCATCATTCTCCTTCTGAAACAGTTTGCTACAGCAGGAGACCATCATATGCCCACCTGCTCATCTTGATAACTTGCTCTGAGGGATCTTCAGAATGAAGTGTCATTTCATAACCAGACATGGGAAATAGACCTTCATGTAGCAGTGTGGAAAATACATAGGGCTTATTTCCCCTATGAACTAATTCAGGCCTTAAGATCCTCTGGGGGTGGGGTTCTCACGGTTCCACCACCCTCACAAATATGGTTGGTGGGAACGAGGGAAAGGGCCTTCTTGGTGGTGGCTTTGGAATGCTCTCCTTAAAGAAATCAGACAGGCTCCCTCTCTAGCTACCTTTAGAAAAGAACTAAAAACCTGGATGTGGAAGCAGGCTTTTGAAAATGGATGATTACTGCTTAATATGATGTCTGTCTTTTAGTTCTGTCAAATACCTATGGGTTTTTAACTGGTTTTGCGTCCGGGGTGCAGTAAGTTTTTAAACCCAGTACAAACTTTTCAACTGTGTATTTATTGTGATACTGTTATAATACCTTTGCAACCAATAAGCCACTTCCCAAGTTTCTGTTATGATAATTTAACTTGCTTATGATTGTTGGTTATATATTGCCCTGTCTTTTTGCTTTTGCTTATATATGTGTTATGATTTAATTTTGTTGTAAGCTTCCCCGAGTCCTTTTGAAGAGGGGGCAGGAAATAAATAAAGATGATGATGATGATGATGATGATGATTATATCCTCCACCCTTCCCAATTCACTGTGTTATGGCAAGTTCAGGTTTGAAGAAGAGTACCCCTTGACTTTGTCAACGATCACTGGGAAAGGTATGTTTCCTTTACTTTTCAGAAAGAATATGATAGCAATGATAAAACATTCAATTGGCCCAAGAAAGAAAAGCTGTGAGGTGTTTACTCCACATTTCTTGGCCAGAAAGAAGAGTTATGACACCTTTGCAACCAATAAGGCACTTCCCAAGTTTCTTATCTTTTCCTATCTAAATCTTTTCCCCCATTTTATGCCATGGTATTTTATTCTAAACTGGCAAACAGGAACCTTCTCTTGCTATTAATGTTCCTAAGTGCTATGGGAGCCTCTTTGAGCTGATGAGTAAGGTAAACATGCTTTAAATAAATAAAATCTTTCAACTCATCTAAAAATGTGTCATTTACAGCACTTTGAGGCATCGTAAGAAATGGTGAAGACTCTGAACTATGTTTCTGAAGAAAATAGGCCAAATGTAGGCACACAAATGATGTAATGCTAATTTTATTACGGTAATTACTGGATATATAAATGAAAGCAAGCCAGGGAGAGGTAAGCAAGCAGTACCTCTGTTTTTTGCATCTGGAGGGATGCCTCTGTTGGTACAAATGCAGGCTGTCTTCCTTACACAAAAGGAGACAGCAAGTATTTGGCAGGATTACCATGGGGTAGGAGGGAGTAAAAGGGTTGGAAATTTGGAGATACATTTGTGGTTGGCAATTGGGAGATACATTTCTAACATGAAGGTATGATATGTTCCTCTGAGCATCCCCCAACTCATGTTTTCAGTCTAGGAAGCCCTCTTCACCTGAATGGTCATTTTTAGGCAAGTTGAAAGTGTAAGAGAATATCATCATAGAGTTGGAAGCGATCACAAGAATCATCCAGGCAATCCCCCTGCCATGTGGGAACACATAATCAAAGCACTTCCGTCAGATGGCCATTCAGCCTCTATTCAAAACATCTGATAAAGAAGACTCCACTATAACCTGAGGCAGCGTATTTCACTGTTGAATAATTCTTACTATGAGAAAGTTCTTTGTAGTGTTTCAGTGGAATCCCTTTTCCTGTATGTTGAATTCATTGCTCCATGCCCTAGTCTCTGGCGCATCAGAAAATAAGTGATGGGGGAGCACAGAGCTAAGTCCAGCTATTTTCCTTTATTTGGATGTACTGTTACAGATGTCTCCAGAAATACTATTATTGTAGACCCACCTAAATAAAAATAGTTGTATACATATCTTCCCCCCCCCCCCCTGTTTTCCACTAAGATGGAAGTGTTCATCTTGGATGGAGTAAATTCGCCCACACTGGAAAGGTGGTCTTTTTGGGTGGTGATAGTTATTGCACCGTTGGAGCAGAGTTCTCACCTGTACATCAATAAATCAACAGATTGCTGAATGCTAGTAGGACACTTGGTTACATTTCAAAAACAATAATTGTATTCAATTGTATTACCGTTTCCTAGACTAGGACAAGGACAGAAGGACAATCATAAAGACCATAGAGATGTGCTTTGTAGAGATCTATATATAGTATTGTTAGCTTTATGCTCTCTTCTCTTCTACTGCTTGGTGGATGATACATAACTTCTGTAGTGCACAGATAAACCATTAAATTGCACATTATTTGATAACATGTATACAAAGGTGCCATCTTGTATAATTCCTTTTTGAAATCATCCAAGATCTTTATAGGTGTTCAGAAAGACAGAGTAACAATTCTGAACTTCCCCTTTTGCTCTCAGGGCTACTGAAGATGTTGTATTTTTTTACAGCAATGTCAGTAACATTTAGGCCCAGCTTCATCTTCTAGGTTTCTTGGCAATAATCAGGTTACCTCTTGTATTAATTAGTCATATGTAGTCCACCCTGGGTGGACCATATTCTGCATATAGGCCACTTACAGTCCAAGAAGACAGGGAGATTCTTTGTCTAATAAGTGCTCTGGAAACTTTCTGTACTACAGAGAGCTTTCATAGTTGCTATCAGATTTTGCTAACTACTGAGGTAGGGAATTTGATGGGCACTACTGGTAACAGGCAAGGTGGCTTTTTGTCCTGGGAAATTGCCCATCCTTGCTATACACATTACATTTCAACATACAAAAATATGATGACACCAGAAGCATTTAATTTGTAGGATTTTTTTCTCAGCTTTTTCAAAGCAAAAATTTACTTAATTAATCATTTGGTTTCTTTATTCTACAGTACTTGCTCAACCTGGAAAGGTCCTTATGGACAACACTTGCTTAACAAAAATAGAACGGTAAATCAAAACAAAACCACCAGAAGACACAAATTAACAACAAAGCTAGAAAATGCAACCATCCATGCTTCCTCGTTGACCCAGATGCCTAAGACTGGAGCTTTTTAATCAGTGTTCAAAAGCCGATGAAAGAGCACACCAGACATCCTGCCAGCAAGGGGCATTTCAAAGATGGAATGTCTCTGCAGTGCAGCAGACACACAATTATCCAGAACTCTAAGAACAAACATTTGGCACGGAGCCTGGGAAAGTTACTTTTTGAACTACAGCTCCCAGACTCCTCCCAAGAAGCAGGACAAAAATGATAAACCATACTATCAAATACCATGAGCAAACCACTAGAACCTTTTTTTAAATACCAGGAAACACATTTTTTAAAGGTAATTTCAATTTTTTCTTCAAAATTTGCTAGCACAATATGCTGCTGAATTTTGATGTTGTAATTGCAGCAAAATTGGTCAGGTTTTGGAATGTGATGGACAGAAAAACAACCCATTATACCTCAGGAAGTCACGTATTCCCAGTGAAGGGATGACCACATTCATCATAGGCTTACCGTCTTTCAAATGATATAAATATGGTACAATTATGCACTGTAATTCTCAGGGCTGCATCTCATGGAAGCTCAGAGTTTAATGAAGAGCACTAGAGCTCTCAAACTGAGAATTCTAAATACTCTCCTTTAAACTACAAATCCCAAGATTCCCTGAACATTGGAGCCTATGCAATGACCTAATCTTGTTTCATGCAAGTAGACAGTCAGTGGTTCTCCTATGAAGAATGCTGATTTGGGAGGAAAAACTGAATCCGATATTGGGAAGCAGAATGGCTCCACCACTACTCCATGTCATTCACTCTCCCATTCCCCTAACATATTTCTGTTCTTGAGCACAATCCTCCACCAGAATCATAACAAACCCCATCCGACTCTTGTCCAACTAGAGTTAGTTCAGTTGATTTTATCCTTGTTTCACACAATATGTTGGACTTGGTAAGGGTCTTCAAAGTCAAGTCTCAGCAAGACTTATTCATTCTGGATTTTAGTGTAAGAAATCAAATAGTTCACCTACAAAGAGACTTGATTTTGAGCAATCACCTGATTTCAGGTACAAAAGAATCAGCTGGTCTGCGAAGGTGGATGAATGGATCTCATCTTTTCTTAGCTCAGTTGGTCTCCTTATTCAACAGTAAGCTAATTTCAGCCAGGCCACCTTAGGGCCCTTCCATACAGCCCTATATCTCAGAATATCAAGGCAGGAAATCCCACATTATCTGAATATGGATTCAGATAACCCAGGGCCCTTCCACACAGCCCTCTATTCCAGAATATCAATGCAGAAAATCCCACAATATCTGCTTTGAACTGGGTTATCTGAGTCTATATTCTGATAATGTGGGATTTTCTGTCTTGATATTCTGGGATATAGGGCTGTGTGAAAGGGCCTTCAGATAATCCAGTTCAAAGCAGATACTGTGGGATTTTCTGCCTTGGTATTCTGGGATATAGGGCTATATGACAGCAAGCCAGTACGATCAAGAGCACTGATAGTGCAAAATATTTAGATGCTGGTTATTTATTACTTCCCTGGCAAGATCTAACTAAACTCTTGGGTTGCTTATGAATATAAGTCTCTCCTGACTCCTCCCAACACACACAACCAGAATCCCAGTTTAACAGTATGAGAATCAGGGTGGCAAAAGGGGCATTCTATTTAAATTACAGTCCTTGAAACAAAGTATAAATGGTTGATTAGAACAAAAAGAGAGAACATGTCAAACCCTCAGTAAACAAATCTTTCCAAGAAAACTCTGTGATAAGTTTGCCTTAGGGTTGCCATATGTTGGAATCAACTTGAAAGCACACAGCAGCCAATTTCATTAAAAGGTTCATGTAGCACCTGCCTGTCACATAGCAGGTGCTATGTGATGCAGACGTGGCAAAACCTAAGGGTGCACCTATACTGTGGAATTAATACAGTTTGACACAACTTTAACTGCCAATGCTATGAAATCCTGGGATTTGTAGCTTGATGAGGCACCTGAACATTTTGGTTAAAAAAGGCTAAAGACCTTTTAAGACTGAAACTCCAGTGATTCCATAGCATTGAGCTATGACAATTAAAGTGGTGCTGAGAACTGCATTCATTTTACTATGTAGAAACATGTTAAGTTAGCATCACAAAAATTCTTGAATGCATAGGGATTTAAATCTGCATATTTATGAATAAAGTACTCAAAAGCTTGGCTATGGATGGACAAATCTGTCTGTTCTGGTCTCTCAAATCTTTTATTCTCTAATTAAAGAGATGAATACTTTTGCAAATGGTAGGGGGGGGGGGGGGGGAGAGGAGTGAATTCTTACCCAATGCTAATAGTTAAGTTATGGCTCAGCAAAGGGGGTGAGAGGAAGTAAGACAAAGATGTCTCAGGGACCTCCCAGACAGGCCCAAAAATGAGTGGCCTGTTACACTTTTACCTCAGGTAAATACAAATTAATTCAGAACAAAATAGGGTTTAATTAGATATCCCATTAGGTCCGCACCTTCCTGAAAGGCCCAGGTCTAATGGGGTATTGGGCCCGGGGGTGAGTACCTATTGTTATCTTGTACCTTTTGGGCTCCTGGAGCCCAAAGGTACAGGATAGTGTGCACCTCCTCCCCAAACCCCAAATTTAGACCCTAAAACTTACCTGAAGCCGCTGGCAGGCACAGAGCCTGCTTGTAAACTCCTGCTTGTGAGTTAAAATGACATGAGTAGAAGAAGAGGAGGGATGAGGGCAGCCCCCTCCCCTTTGTTGCACGTACCATTTTAGTGCACCAGGAGAACTTTACAAGCAGGCTCTGTGCCTACCAGCTGCTTTCCAGTAAGTTTTAGAGTCTAAGGTGGATGGCTGCTTTCCCAATTACAATTGGGATAGCATCTAGCCACCTGGGAGGAAAAAATCCAGGGTTTGGGGTGGGCTGTGGGGATTCCAATGTGGGCAAAAATGGGTTACTTTAACCCATTCTTACCCAATGCTAATAGTTAAGTTATGGCTCAGCAAAGGGGGTGAGAGGAAGTAAGACAAAGATGTCTCAGGGACCTCCCAGACAGGCCCAAAAATGAGTGGCCTGTTACACTTTTACCACATTACTTTAACCCATTTTACCTGCATTTTTCTGCTGTCTGGAAGCGCCCTCAGTTGTTCTCAACCTTTGGTCCCCCAGGTGTTTTGGATGTCAACTCTCAGAAATCCCAGCCATCTTACTGCTATTATGAATTGTGGGAGCTGAAGTCCAAAACACTTGGAGGACCAAAGTTTGAGAACCACTGTGTGGGCTGCCATCTGCTGGCAATAGCCTGCTGGACTTCAATGGGTCTGCCTTCCTCTTGTTCCTTCATAATTGCTGCCTCTTATCGTGGCCTGTTTCCTCTTTTGCCTATTTACCGCCATTGGTCCTTTCACAATTTTCCTTTGCCAGGGCTTGTTGTGATCCTGGTTTGTGTCCTGCCTTCTCCCTTCCCTGACAACTGGCAATTACCTGCTGAATATAGACCCGGTAAAAGCATTGGCTTCCTTCCTGTTCATAAAATATTGACACCAACCTTTGCTGCTCGCCCCCTCCTGCCTTGCCACCCTCTGTGCCCCCCCCCCCCACTTCCATTTTCCTCACACTGCCTCCATTGTCAATTATTTCTTTCTCCATCACTCCTTTTTAAAAATTCCCTTTCATGTCTCTCAGAACTGTTTCCCCCCTTTTTATGTTGCATTTTTTCTTTGGGTATGTATGTGGGGTGGGGGAGACTAAAGAGAAAGCGGAATTTGAGGGAAAAGAAGGAGAGGAAGGTAAACAGGTTATCCCCCCAGCCCTCCAAGAAATACAAAGGCTGCTTATGCATTGCATACTTTTTTTAATTGGTGGCTTTCTGGCACATCAGCCTCTTTGTTGGTGATGAAACGGAGCTTTACAGCTCTTTTACAGAAATGAGGCTTGTGTTCTGACATGGGGGCTGGGGGCTTATTAAATGGAGAAGCAAACACAACAGCCCTCACTGAGATCAGCTCTGTGCAGCACTCCTTGTTGTTGCTCAGTTCACAGCTAGGAAAAGTTACTTTTGGGGGACCATAGCTCCTAGAATCATTCAGGCAGGATGGCCTCTAGCCAAACTGGCTTGGAGATTCTGGATCTCTTGGTCTCCTAAATCATTTTGTCCAAGCTCTTTTTAAATTTTGTCCTCTTTTTAATTTTCCCCGGCATAACATGGATTCTAGCCAGTTTTGCTAAATAACTAGAAGAAAGATATAGGTCTCTTATTAAGTCCTTCTGTGTCTAAAACTAAGGATGAAAGAGAATTTGGTTTTCAGTTCAGTTTTGATAAGAATTGGCTAAAATTAGCAACATTCTGCGTATTTAGGACAAAAAGAAGTCGAGGGGGTGGAAATGAATATGAGATAAACTGACATTTATGTCCTTCCAGGATTGGAGTTTTGAGTTCTTAGCTCTTAAAATTCTGCATTTGAATTCCTATGAATTAGCTAAATGTAGCTTGTCACTTCTCTTTTCTCCAATAGGCTTTTTCTCTTTAGTGGATATAGGGAAGGCAAGGACAAATGGTCCTTTTGATGCTGGAAACAACTCTAGTTATTGGATTTCGATGGCAAAATGAGGTGGGAATTCTGCAAATCTACCAAAGTTTGCAAATGTCTTCCTATTCGGGATGAAAAGAAATTGAATGAAGGAGAAGACAAAATTAACATTTTCCCATTTTTAATATACACATTTATTATAACAGCTACCCACCCAAGAGATCGCTTTCTCTCATAAAATGGGTTCTCTTGTCATGATAATGAATTTACTTTAAATCATTTTGTAATCTAATTTAAACCAATTTCACCAAATTTATTATTTAATGAAGTTTTAAGTACCTAAATATATTTTAGCTACCTATTACAGGCGTGTTAAGATAGGAATTTGTGTTTATTTTGTGTTTGCATACTTGTCTTTTATTGTTGATATGGTCAGAGAGGATTAATCAATAAACAAATCTATCCATTCTTAATCAGTTCCATTTGGGGACAAAAATGTGTTTTTAAGTTTCAGCTCTTTTTTCAGAAGGTTATTTTCACTTTTTTTGGAAATAGGATGAGGAAAGTGTGCAGTCCTTACCGTATCCCTTTTTTGTCCTTCCTTACCCTTTGTGTGACAGTTAGCACTTCGTTTAAAGCAGTGATTCCTAAAGTGGGTGTTACACAAACAAACTTAAAAATTCAGCATTATGCTAAATGTCCTCTGCCCAAAACTGGCCACTTGGAGTGCCTCTGGTATTGCTATGAGAAAGTCTACCATTGTGCATGTGGCAGGGCTCAGGTTGTGTTGTAGTAGGTGGTCTCTGGTTTGCTCTTCTCTGCACTCACATGTCATGGGCTCCACTTTGAAGCCCCATTTCTTAAGGTTAGCTTGTGGTGCCAGAGCGCAGCCTGTTTAGTGCCTTACAGGTTGCCCAATCTTCTGTGTGCCCAGGAGGGAGTTTCTCATCTGATATCAACCACTTATTGAGGTTCTGGGTTCTCAGCTTGTACTCTACTTTTCAGCATCAGAGTTTAACCTTTTTTATATATATAATTCCCCAGCAAACAAAAAAACACTCCTCATTCCCTGAAAACAACTCTCCTCTTCCAGGAGGTCATCACTCTTTCTTACCTGAAAGTGGGAAGCCTCCTTAAAATGCCTTGGAAAAAGTGCACAGCTGATAGCGTGGTGCAGCCTGGGAGAGAAAGTGCCTAAGCCCGCCTGCAACCAAGTACCTCTCTTCCAGAGTAAGAAACAGAGAACTTGTCTCCTTGCCTTGGAAAGAGTGCATGTGGCATGCAGGCCCGGGAGAGAACATGTGCACACCTGCCTGCAGCCTAGTGCCCCTCTTCTAGAGTAAGAAACAGAACTTGCCTTCTTGCCTTGGAAAGAGTGTGTGTGACATGCAGGCCTGAAAGAGAAAGCACACGCACCTGCATGCATCCAAGCACCTCTCCTCTAGAGTAGAAACAGGTAAGAAGCCTCCTTAGAGTGTGTGTCTGCCTGCTTCCCTCTAGAGCAGAAATAGCTTAAATGCCCAAAATGACAGGAAGGGGAAGCCCCCCCCCCCCTTTAATGGACTGATAGAGAACGGATCTTTCAGCACTCCAGATCAAAACCAGATATCTGCCCTCCCAATAATGGATGGGGGCTCCCCATCAAAAGTCAGGACACCAAAACAGGTCAAAGTTTGCCCCAAATGCTCAAGCCTACTGTGTACCAATCCTTTATATATTTAAAAATAGTCATCATATCTCTTCTTATTCTTTCTTTCCTGGGCTAAATGAACTAAAGTCCTGTAGACTTTCAAAAGCATCTACTATTTCAAGCAATTCTACACATACCTACCAATTTAACAGAAATATTGTGGAGTGCAACTACAGCTGGCTATGGTAGGACTTCATCTAGACCAGGGGTCCACACACTTTTTAAACAGAGGGCCAGGTCACAGTCCCTCAAACTGTTAGAGGGCTGGATTATAATTTGAAAAAAACCCATAAATGAATTCCTATGCACACTGCACATATTTTATTTGTAGTGTAAAAACACCTTAAAACAATACAATAATTAAAATGAAGAACAATTTTATTTATTTATTTATTTATTTATTTATTTACTATTCTTGTATACCGCTGTATCTCAAGCTCGAGGGCGACTCACATTATTATTAGTATTTCAATGGGAAGCGTGGGCCTGCTTTTGGCTGATGCGATAGGATTGTTGTTGTTGTTGTTGTTGTTGTTTTTGTTGTGTGCTTTCAAGTCATTTAAGACTTAAGTTGACCCTGAGCGAGGGCCGGGTAGATGACCTTGGAGGGCCGCATCCGGCCCCCGGGCCTTAGTTTGAGGACCTCTGATGTAGATCCTGCCAATTTTTCTAGAAAACCATGTAAGGCATAGTGTGGGTGGACAAAGTAATAGAGGTTAACAGTTCAGCCACTAGTTTTTTCTACCTGAATGCTCTTTTTTTTCCAAATATAATCATCAACTCGCAATAAGGACTTTTATAAAGTTTATTCAAATTGAAATTGTCAGTGGGAAAAGGATGGTTGTTTCTGCTGCAACAGACTAGTATGGCTAATCTTCTTGAAAGTATGGGATGAATATCCCTTGTAATTGTAGGAGTCTTTTCACCAGTATGTCAGTAGACATTTAGGAGGTGATAAAACCGGAACAAGTTTTGATCAGATTGAAATAAGGACAGACTTATTTTGCCACTAGTCACCCTGATATTTTCATCATGCTTATCTACTGAAATTGTTCCCATCATCTCCTCTAAATGGCCTGTCACTAGGACATCCAAAATCTTTCATTTGTTTGTAGAGAAAGGTAGCTAAAGCAAATGGAAGTCCCACAGTGCAGAAACAGTTGCAACTCAAATACATGTGGAAATACTATCTTTGATGATTTTGTCATCAAAGATGTATTTATCTTTGATGACAAAATCAGACACCAACCACAATGAAATACCAATAATGTGAGCTTCATGGATTAATTAAGAAAATGTTTCTATACCTCAAAGATATGGCAAAATAGAATATTTTAAAGACTATTTCTGCTTAGTGATCACAAGCCTCAGAAAGTGGAAGTAGGAATTGTAGTGATTAGTAGTGGATATTTAGTGTGCATTTTTTCAACTTGAACAGCGCATTCCTGTACCTTTTCATCAACACTGCTTGCATACTACATTTTCTACTAGAAGAGGACAATCAGATATTATTGACATCACTACGGGAAACTCGTGACATGTTGAGAATTGATATTAATATGAGTATTGCACATCTTGGGTGGAATATAGCCCACTTCATGAAGTGCATCTGAAAAAATCTGGTAAAATTGGCTGTAATATGTTTTTTATGCCATTAAATTATTTCTATTGTGTAAAGCCACTCTGAGTCCCCCTTGAGAAGGGCAGGGTACAACTGTGATAGACAAATAAATAAATAAATAAATAAATAAATAAATAAATAAATAAAATGATACAAACATTCATGCTAGAGACGTTTCATTTTTCTGGCTGCAACAGACTAACATAGTTGGCCCTTTCAAAAGGAAAGTCATCAGGATACCCAGGAACAGCTTTCATACTTCTTGGACCTTTTGGACACTCAATGGTTTCATGTGTATGCTTTGCAATAAAAATGCTGGCCACATGACCTTGGAGGTGTCTACGGACAACCCCGGCTTTTCAGCTTAGAAATGGAGATGAGCACCGCCCCCCAGAGTGAGACACGACTAATGTCAGAGGAAATCTTTACCTTTACTACTACCCTATATATGCATATATAAGTCTAAAAATGTTAGTCAAGAAATCAACTCCAAAACTAGGGTCAACCTATCTATGGGTCAATGTGACTAACTCTTACAAAAATGAATCATCCCCTTCTCTGAGAAGAGTGGTGAATAGTAAAAGCTTAGTCTGCTATGGCTCCATTTCTAGTCATTCTGGATGCAGAAATGGTGGTGGCCATGGGTAGTAGGTGCTCTCTCCTCTCTCCAAAATGACTCTCAGTTATCCATCAGTCATATCAAAATCCTACAATTTTGACCCCAAAACCTGGTTTTGATTTATATATGAGTTACGGACAATTGTTATGTCTTTGTGTGATATGTGCTGTTATTTTATGTGATGTGTTCAATAATGTTTCACTTTTTGTCAGGGGAGGGTCAATGTTGATGTTTTATACTGTTTTATATCAATGGCATTGAATTGTTGCAAACACTGTGAATCACTATGAGTCCCCTTTGAGGTTGAGAAAGGCAGTATACAAATACTGCAAATAATAATAATTAACCTATATCTGAGAATGTATGGTATAAAGTTGTTTTCATAAAATTAAGAGTCCTAATTTCTCCAGCAAGCAGAAGGAAAACAATAAGGTTGGCTAAGGAGACACAGCTACATCCTATATGACATGGCTAACTTATAATACAGTTGAAGGAGATGGAAAGTTCTCCAGCTTGCAACCTAGCAATTTGACCTTAACTGAAATCACAAACAGTCCTTTTAGTGGGGTCAGGAATGTCACTTGCATTTGGTTTGTTTTATGTGAGTGGTACAAAATTGGCTGGACTACCACATGACAAATCAGTTTGACACAGGAAAGGGATTCTTTAGTGACTATGCGGCAGTCATAAGGATAGCATCATGAGATGGGACAGCTCAACATATCCAGTGGTGATGGACCTGGGTGTTGGTATTGGCTGTGTTTCGGTTTTTGTTTTTACTCTGGTGCTGTACTCTGAAAAAAACAAAACATTGACAAAGTAATTTAGTTTTTGTTGTTTGTCACTAAGCCATCTGTTCTGCTCTAAGAGCTTGAGCTCTATTTTCCATTTTGTATACTTTCATGATGTTTGTTCCTTTTGTGTGTGCGTGTATGAGAACGAGGGGAGAGATGAGGGTTGGGGAGCCTGTGAATTTCATATCAAAGTGACAGAACTGCTCTGAGACAAAAAAAAGAAAGAAAGAAAATGTATTTTGGGGATGTGGATGCCTTTCTTACCCAGCATGCTTGAGCCTTTGAGATTGTACAGCATATTGGGCAGGCTGCCAAAACACTGCACACATTATTCCTTGAAGGCTGATGGTGACATTCGTCTAAGAAACAATTAGCCACTGAAGCTTTGTCTTCTATATCGGGAAAACAAGCTGATCATCTTGGATTTGCAGGACTGGACTTCTGCCTAGAGTGATAAGCTTACATGTTCAGATTCATTCGCTCACCTACAGTTCTATTCAGTTCTATTCGCTCACCGTTCAGCAGTGGAACTCTCTGCCCCGGAGTGTGGTGGAGGCTCCTTCCTTGGAAGCTTTTAAACAGAGGCTGGATGGCCATCTGTCAGGGGTGATTTGAATGCAATATTCCTGCTTCTTGGCAGGGGGTTGGACTGGATGGCCCATGAGGTCTCTTCCAACTCTTTGATTCTATGATTCTATGATTCTCACTAAATGGCATCAGAAGAACAGATTCTATTCAAAATAAAATGGATTTGTCTTTTAAACAAATGAAAATTATTACACGGTCATCCCTCCACATTTGCTGGAGTAATGGGCTCAGGAACCCTGTGAAAGTGAAAACCATTTTATTACCTGAGAGAACACATTTCTGGGAATTTTTAGGTCCTTCAGTTTGACATTGTGATCAACTTCCAGCAGACTCATTCTGGAGGACCTATAATTGCCTAGAGAAGTATTTTCTCTAAGAATCACAAGGTCTTCCAACAAAACTCCATAGTTAACATCTGCTGGAAGTTTACCATAAAACTCTGCTGGAGGACTTACAGATTCCCAGAGAGAACATATTAATCTGATCTGTGAATAACCAAATCTTCAAAAGTAAAATTTGCAGATGTGGAGGGCTGACTGTCAGTATTTGAGGGCCATATCTGATTTGATCATGAATACCCAATGCATGCAATAGTGAATGGAACATGTTAAACATTTGACACTGGATATTTTTCAAAACTCTTAGAACATTTGATTTTTTAAAAGTCAAGTGAGTGACAAGTATGAAGAACACACATTACAAAAAAAAATCCAACTCTGTGATGTTTTTAAAATTGTAGAAATCAACAAAGTTCTCTCTTGGGTTGGATGTGACTACTAAGGATATTTTGTGCCTCTTTGGGAGATTCCCAAGGCCTCCTGCTTTTTCTCATCATAATTCTGCAAATTGTGTAAGCTAATGCCATTTGTTTTGGGGGGCATATTCACACCTGTTCCCTAGTAGGTGCTGAGGTTGCAATTTTGATTTATAGGCCTCTCAAAGTAGTTAGCTGTTTAAAAGGAAAATAAACTTGGAAGTATAAATTCTGCTATTGAAATGAGAAATTCACTTAGAACATATGAACATAATTAATTTTTAATATGTTCACTGTGGTTTTTAACTAAAAAATCAACTAATTAACTATTTATATTTAAACACATTTACATATTTTATATCTATGCAAAGGTATTTTTGAGCATCCTGTAGAAAAGGGGATAGCTTCTCTGAAATCTCAATAAAAATAGGGGAAATGGAGATCACCTATTGCAGGAGGGTAATTAAAATTCATTTTCCATTGCCTTTCCAAATGTGGAATATTGCCTGCTACAAGGACACACAGCAATCAAAATTATTTCAAAATGAAACAAGTTCAACACCCATCTGTATAATAGAAAATTAAATTTACAAGATACATGGAAATGGATTTTTGCCTAGCACAACAATCCTAAAATGTGTGTGAGATTGTCTGGAAGAAAGGATGAATGAGCACATTGTCTGCCAATTGTGAAGCCACTCTACATTCAATTTTATACAAGGAATTTGAAATTGAGGTTTCAGCAACCATAACACACAGCAGGAAGATTGATAATAGAAAACATATGGCACTGACTTTTAAAAAAAATATTGGCTGCCTATATGTTTCTAGTCTGAACAGAAGGCACCGGTGAAGACATTTAAATGGCCTGGTATCACAGTACTACAATGAAGACATCTTCCTATATCTTCCTAACTGAGGACTGAACACTATTGCATTCCTCCAGAGAGAGCAATGTATTATGTGACCAGGCTTCCTTTGCTGCAGTAACCTGAATGTCATATGCCCTACCCTTTGATGCCAGATTCATTCTAATGCCATGTTAAACATTGCTTTTTTTTAAATTAAAGCTGTTAGAGAATATAATTTTTGTTGAAGGCTTTCATGGCTGGAATCACTGGGTTGTTGTAGGTTTTTCGGGCTGTATGGCCATGTTCTAGAAACATTCTCTCCTGACATCTTGCCAGCATCTGTGGCAGGCATCCTCTGAGTTTTTTTTTTTTAAATCAGTGTCATATGTTTTCTAGAACATGGCCATACAGCCCGAAAAGCCTACAACAAACTATATGGTTTTTGCTTGAATTTGAATAACCATTGATTTCAAATTTATTTCAAACACATTGCAATATATTTTAGAATTCTTTTATTGCTTTAGTTGCTAGTGTTTGAAAAGCTGCTTTAAATTCATTTTGTGTATGCCATCCTGAGATCTTATGATACAGGGTGGTGGAATATAATTATAAAACAGGTGTTTTCTGTTCTTATTGTACTACTGTTTCTAACTTCTAAACTAAAAACCTGGCTGTTTGAACAGGCGTTCAGATAAATAGTGCAATGAACACGATGAATATAGGAAACGGAATTATGGATGACGAATTGGATCACGATTTTAGTTACGAGACGTTAATGTGTTGTTATTGAGATGTCATTAGTTTGTATTTTATACTGTTAATGGTTTTAATACTGTATGTTGTTGGACTGACTTTTGCTCTTGTTGTGAACCGCATTGAGTTGCCTATGGGCTGAGAAACTGTGGTATACAAGCAAAGTAAATAAATAAATAAATAAATAAATAAATAAACTTACCTCTTATAAATGTAATCCTTATTCAGATAAGGTGCTTGAAAGACCCATATGAGTTTTAGTGAGTTTTGGTCATTTGACCATCCGACTGTGTGCCAGCAACGGGTTCTTTCTCATGGAAGAATAGAGAAGGAGACTGAGCATATTGTACTAAGGGAGATTTTTCATAGCAATACATCAGAATGGATCAAGTGCTAATCAATGATGCAACAGAGTCAGGGATTACAGGGGCAAAGCACTAAAACTTTTGGATTAGCAGAGACAACAACATCCATTGCTTTTCATCTCAATGTTCCTTTCACCCTCTGAGCTCAGTTGCAATTCTCATGGCAGTTGGGAAATGGATTTTCTGAGTCTATGCACTGCTACAGGATATCTCAGTCATAATGTTAAAGTTTTTCACTTAATCTTGAAAGGTTTAGGCCTGCAATATCCATTTTATAGGGACAAGCAATGGGTAATCCACTAACCCAGATTTGTATTCTTTTTTCTCTCCCCCAATCCCTAATTTTTGCACCATTGGAGCTGATTAAAGTATTACTCAATTTCTGTTATTGTATTTAGTTGTGAACTAGGGGGCTCATTTGTTTTGCTTTTGGTTTTTCTGACAGAAAAATTAAGAAATAAGGGGGGGGGAGGCATTTTCACAAATAAGTAGTTATTGAATGCAAGGACAATCTTTAAAGAAAAAAAAATGAACATTCTCTTTCTTCATATTGACAATTTAAGCAATATAAATCATTGTACCGCTGTAGATACAGAACATATGCATCCATTAGCTTTTTAATGAATGTGGCTGAAACTATGCCAGGTATTCCCAACCTGGTGCCCTTTAAATGTGTTGACTGTCTGGGGATAGAGGGAATTATGGCTCATTACATTTGAAGGACAACTGGGTTGGGAAAACTGCACTATACTGTTCGGAAGCAGCCTGAAGGACAGTTATGGTAGATTAAATAGTCGATTACTTTTTCACTTGACTGACACCTCCTTCTCACCCAGAACACATGATATGGCACCAATTGCTCAATGTATTCATAATCAAAAGTTCCAGTCTCCCTCTCTGAGATCTGAGATGTGACACACCGGTTGGCTTGTTGACACCTCTTTGATGAGACGGCTTACAAGTCTCTAACAGAAGTGTTTCATTGACAGTAATCCATGAACAGAAGGCCAATCACTCCAATGAACTTGAAAAGTGGAGTCCAAGTTAACAGAGATATCTCCAGCTGGGCTATAGAAAACATAGTGGCTTTGCATCTCCACAATTTTTTTCATTATTATGTTTTTAAAAAACACACACATGTATTTCTTTTTTTTAACACAATCTAATTTACGATTGAATAATATAAATATTAAAAAATGAAAAAGCTTAGAAAAAAAGAAAAAAATGTAACTAAAATTATAACATAAATTCAAAACTTTTTTGTTTAAGACATAGTGGTTTGGCATTCTTTCTTGAACTGTGAATACTGGTCTTAAAGTAACATCACCTTTAACTGAGTCTCTTTATCAACATTTTCCTTGAATTTTTTTTCTCCAGGTTTTCTTACAGAGGTCTATATCCTTAATTAAGTTCAAATCAAAGAATTGCCTCAATTGTTCTTTACATTGTTGTAATATTTCTTTCTCTAGAAGTAAATATCCATTTAGTCTCCATCAAAACAGCATTTGCTCCATTATCAAAGACAACATGATCTGAAAAGAGTTTTTGGTACAATGTCCATACTCTTTACTAAATTGCCCCCATTTTTCAAGACATATCTTTTCAACAAAAAGAATCATGATGATTTGAGAAAAAGTATGGTCTTTGGAATTTGGTTGCAAATGTCCCCAAACATCTTTTAACCCAAAGGCCTCGGCATATTTAAAAATGGTTTGGGGTAGTCTCTGGGCCCTTTTACACATGCAGTAAAATCCGGAAGGAACCAGAATAAAAGTGTGGGTGGCTAAATGATGTTTGGGAAAAGTGGAGGCAGGATTGGGTTAACAGCTAAAAATCACGTGTTTAAAAGGTGCACTTAAAATGCGATTCTGCCCCAAAAATGTGCATCTTTGCATGACTGTATATCCCTGCAGTCACAGAAAACATGTTACTTCCTTCCCATCCCCCTGTGGGGAGTGCTCCAATGCATGTGTTTTAGAAGCCCAAAACAACTGATTGGTCTGTCAAAAAAAGGAGCCATAGACACACAGGTGGCTAAAGGGAGGTATAATTGGAAAGCAATTAGAAGTCTCTGCAACCTTTATTTCTTATAATATTAAACAGAGCTTGAATTGTTGGGTGAAGAGAGAGATAAGAAATCTGCTTGTATGTACATTGGGACCTCCACATATGGGCATATGAGGTCTAATACATCTTGGAGAGATTTTTTTTTTCAAAAAACTTCTGCTGGATGTTCCACATCTGCCCTCCATCTTGATCCACTTCAAAGAAAGTTGTGAGGATGGAAGGGGACCTTTCCCAGATGTAATGGGATTTTTTTTTTGCCCCACCTTAATAACCTGTATTTTGATGCTGTCTGGAAGTGCCCTCCCTTGATTTTCTTTAATTTCTTTATTGGAACATTTATCTTTATTAGTATCAACAACTCAGTTACAATAATCCCATCAAATTTCTTTTTAATCCCTTTCTACTGACATATGTGCTATTTTAAATGAAACGGAGGGGATTGAAACCTGCTGGTGATTTAAAACATTTCTTGGACTGGGACATAGTAGTGGGACAGCAGAGGAAACTTTCTCCACCATGAAAGAAACATCTTGTGGTTTCTGAGCAGCTCAGAAGCTGGCAGTGCAAACTTTCTCTCTTGTAAAAATACCTTTTCTGCTAGTATCTAATCTTCCATTGTTGAAGTGTCCATACTCATTTTACCATTGCTCCTGCATCATCACCTATGCTACTATCAATTGACTCATGGCCATGAAATGCTGTGATCACACATTGACTTTCTCAGCTTTCAGTGACAGCCAATAAGTTAGAGTGTCTTCCTGTACTCTATACACTGGCCAAATTTGTTACCATGGGACCAAGAACAAAATGTTTTCTTTAAATGTTCCTGTGTCAGTTATGCACTTCTCATATAATTTTATTCCATACCATGCTCATAGTGTCTTGAAGAGCTAATATGCATAAAAATCCCAGAAACACTACTTCCCTAACCACTTCCTACTCTTCATAACAACTCATAAAATACTGAGTTTGCACATTTTATCATGGAATAGCCTATCCCTGAAAAAAAGCATGAAAGGAGTCTTTCCCAACAAATAGCTGTGTTAGCCTCTTGCAGCATAAAAAAGGAAGAAGGGAGAGATAGAGAGAAACATGATAGTGCCTTTAAAACTAAATGGTTTGTATTTTTCATGATATAAATTCACTGTTTTGAATGTCACTCACTATTTCATCCAAAAAAGTGTGTTCATATCCACAAATGTTCATGCAAAAAGAAAAGTGAGTGAGTCTTAAAGGTGCCCCATTTCTTTTTCTCATTTCCCTCCCCTTCCTTTCTTCTTTTTATGATGAAAGCAGTCTGATATTGGTGTGGTGTGGGTTAGGGTAGCTTTCAAGGTTCAGTAGTATCACCACTCTTGTTCTGGCTTACTTTGCGGGTGCAGTTATAGGCTTAGGCAATAATATCAAGCAGAAAAAAATTCCCATCATGACTGCAGCCAACCAGGAATGATGATGAACAGAATACCAGACCAACCAGAGAACGATCCTAGCTGACACCATCATAGACCAATCAGGAGCTAACATGGTCTTTGTTATGAAGAACTCTCAAAGTACTATAAGCATACTTGTATGTTTGCAAATGCAGTCTTTTGCAGTGCTGTCTGTGCTGACATTCTCTTTGGCCATTGAGGATAAAGCCTCCGGTCAATGACTTCAACCCATCTGTGTCTCTTTTGGTCCTTTGGAACTAGACACACTAGGCCTGAGGTCCTTGCAGTAGCTGAAATCAGACAGCATGCATGTGGTGCAAACTCACGTGGTTTTGTGATGCCGGAGCCATGAGAGAGGGATCTGTGCTAGAGATTCTGGCAAACAAAATAGGGTTGTAGCAGGTGTAGGTGCAGCTGTGAAAGAGAGCTAAGGAGCCCATTGGCATGCTTACGAAGGGCAAATGCCCCTGGCCTCATTCATTCATTATCCTGGCACCTTTTCTCCTCCCTTGATATTCTGCTTCACATCCCTTGTAGCCGCCTTGCAGCTCTAATGATCAAGGAGGGTGACAGATAATGACCTCTGCATAACAATTTCTCCAAACCGGAACATGGCATCTTTCTCCCCTCCCCTCCGCCCGCCAGGCTTTCTGTAGTTGCTACTTGCTCTCTTTCTTGCTTAAGCTTGGTTGCCATAGCAGCTGACAGACTCACTGAGGCCTGCTTCCCTGGGGAAGGTAACAACTTCAATGGTGGCAGTGGAGAAATATTTTCTAATTGGTGCAAAAGAGCCTAAAGCAGCCTTCCCAATAGAGGACTTTCCATATGTGCTGGACTACAACTCCCACAAACCCCAAATAGACACAGGAGAACTTTAGTCAGTGTTTTTTTTTTTTTGGGGGGGGGTGTAGGCTGGTCTTAAGACATGACCATTATTCATGCTGTGTTTGCTAGGGATTTGTGATCCATTAAAATGGTTCAAAAGTCATTGCAAAACGGGGGGGGGGGGGGCACTGGAGTTTAATTTCTGAAGTATTTCTAAAGTATAGTTAGTGAAAAAATTGTTAGTATAATGAGAGTAATGAAATTTCAATACTATTTCATAATAGTAATTGTGCATATTTACTATAATTGGGGAAACTTCAGGGGCTTCTTTCTGCCTCATTTTTACAGCTATTGGGGTAACATTAATTACAACGATAGAACACATTTAGCATTCTTAGCCCACCAAATTTCAGAATGTTTCACTTGCCCATGGATTTTTGGGGAAATTTCAGTGAATTGGGCTTTTTGGAGCCTTCTGAGATTTAAAAAACTAAAACAAAAAGGAATAGGGTAGGTTTTGATACTTAAATTTTTGGCACAGGCCATGCCCACACATCGGATATCACATCGTAAGTACTAATTTTTTGATCCAAACTGTGGCTACACAATGACCAATATCTATCTATCTATCAATCAGTCAATCTATCTATCATCAATCTTTCCCCTTCTAGGTGTATTCAGAATTTTCCCCACCTTCTCTCCTTTCAGCCACCAACTACTCTAAAAAGGCAACAATTATCCCAAGTATATAAATCTTTGCTGGATTTTTTGTATGAATGGTATTGACCATTCAAAGCACTTTGTATCCCCCTGATGCAGTAATATTTGTTTGATTATTGTTTTCAGTCTTCCTCCCAAAAGGGAACCCAAGATTTGATTCAAATAGATCTGCATTCTATATTAAAATGAATATAGCTAAAACCCAATTTAAAATACATTCGTTTTAAAAAATAAAGCATCTTAGTAAAATCATTAATTTAAAAGAATTTCTAAGTTTTTTACAAATATTCTTCCTTGGCTCAGTCATCAATCAAACTGAAGACTATAGTCAAAAATTCACAAATAGATCAACATTTCAAAGGGCAGCAATGAAACAACAAAATGAGATTTTTAAAAGGGTAAAGATATATATTGTTGGCTACCAAAGTCAAGATCCTTTATTCATTCTGTGAGGTTGACCAGTATTATCACCCCATAATACAAAAGTAAAAGCACATCCACATAGCGCCAAAAATGTGTGAGCACCTGCACTTTTACTTGGTGCATCCAAATGACACCTCAGGTAAAATTAAATTAATTCAGGACCCAGCTTTGGAAGGTCTGCCAAGGCATTTGGGCACCCCCCCCCCCACAAGAAAAATACCAGCTTTCTGGGGCATGTGTGTACTGCAATGTGGGTCTGATCAGGTTTTTAAACCTGATTGGGCCTTAATTGAAGTCCTGTCTGGAACCACCCTGATTTCTTTTATACTAAATCAGAATGTTGGTTTATGACTCTAGAGAGAAGTATTCAAATCTCCATTTGGCCATTTGACAAATCCTGTGTGCCAAAGGAAGACAAAGCCTCCCCCCTTTTGAACGTACGTCAAGAAATCTCTGTAATAGGTTCACCTTAGGGCTGTCATAAGTTGGAGATGTCCTGAAGGCACACAAAATAGCAATATATTAAAATCTGCTTTAATACTTTAAAGACTATTGTCTATTTAATGTTTGTAATCAATATAATGTTTTTAACTTTTGTACTTTGTATTTTTAAAATTGCATTTTATAGTGTAAACTGCCTTGGATCTCATATTGGAAGAAAGACAGGTTATAAGATATATAAATGATAGTAAGTTGAGTTAACATTAGACTAGCTGTAACTATCCTAAATCCAAACCCAACTCAGACTAAGCATTCTGGAAATGACAGTTACTTTGTACCAGCATTGTGACTGTTTTCATGGGCTGGAAAAAATCTGGATCAGGTATCCTTCTGTCTCATTGTCCCCTAATACCCTATCCCACTTTTCTTGGTCTTCTGCCAGTAGAGCTGAACCAATATAGCAATTTTGCTGACAGA
The DNA here is from genome assembly GCF_037176765.1 of Anolis sagrei. NCBI lineage: Eukaryota > Metazoa > Chordata > Lepidosauria > Squamata > Anolidae > Anolis > Anolis sagrei. The sequence goes on from NC_090025.1 coordinate 165,759,459, forward strand.
TTGCATTGTTGCCATGTCTCTAAAATGAACCAACAGAGGAAGTCTTTCTAGTAGTATAGTATTTTTGCCTGCAGAAGAGGCTTTTTGCTAATCCTAATTTCTATATGTAAATATTCAAATTACAGATTACAGATCTCAACCTTCCTCTTTAAAGAGGTCTGGTTTATTCTAGTAGGCTGATCACTACACATCCTTTGAGTCCAAAAATGTTGTGTATGGGTGGGTGTTCTTAAAGGTCTTGCTGAGGAACTAGTTTCTGCAATCATTTATTCTTGAACTATACACTCATGAATGATGAATTTCTTGAACAATGCACTCCTTTTCAGGTTGGGTCCTGAGCCATGACTTGTGGTGGACTTGATTATCTTTCTGTGTCTAGGAATCTTCTACACAGAAAGTGGCAACTCTACTGGAGTCATTTTGGTATTGATTCTCAACTCTACCTGTTGAGATTAATCTGAGTAATGACAAGGATTTAGTAAGCCTTGATGCAATGTAACACAGTTGGTCACTTCTGTCTTCATTTTACTCAACAACGGGATATCATGAGGTTTCTGGGGACAAAGATGTTATGCTGCCACACCTGTGACAATAAAGACTAACTCACAGTGTACACACTGTTTTGCAGGTATCAGAGTTCATGTAAAATACAGTTCAGGGCAATTGACCTCAACAGAAGATATAAAAGTGCTTTCCTAATAGGGAGGTTGTGCATCTTACTTTACAACATTAAGTCCTTTATAAAATTCAGTCCTTACTTTACAGCATTCAGTCCTTTATTTGAAAGACTGTCCAAATGAAATGTAGTTGAAAGGTAAAGAATTAAGATAAAGATGAATAAAAAGCCAAATAAACAGAAGAACAGCAAGGGAAACTAGATTAGAAGATAGAGCAAGCTTGTTGTCACCTGTTCCAGAGGACATAAACTCATGGATCCCAATCACAACAGAAGTGATTCCAACTATAATAATAATAATAATAATAATAATAATAATAATAATAATAATAATAACTTTATTTATACACCGCTTTATTTTCCCCAGGGGGACTCAGGGCAGTTTCTAAGCAACAACATCAAAACATACACAACATGAACAAAAAAGAACAGTAACAGCAACATAAGCATGGAATTAGGCAACAACACATAAATATTAAAATAAAAAATCCTGCCTGCTCTTCATTTCTATTTGTTAGGGCAAGGAAAAGGAATGGGTCAGGACAATTAAAAATGCTGGGTCAAGACTGATACAAATTGAAATAAGATGAGAATGGCATTTAGGTACCGTACTGTAATAGGTAAGCGACAAAAGTGAGGATGGGCTATTTCCAGTGGCCTGTTAGGAGAATAACCAGGGTAATATATAGGGGGCAAGGTCATGTCAGCACAGTGTCTGAGCTGAGCTAGCACTGGTCACTCTCAAAGATTTGTTGAAACCACCAAGTCTTCAAACTCTTATGAAAAGAGGGGAGGGATGGGGGCTGTCTGTTCTGTCGCGCGCTGGGCCTCTAACAGTTGTACTTTTCTATAGGACGTATACTTTAAGCCCAGCGGGAAGCCAGGGGCGCCTCAAAGAGAGATTCTTAGGGATTTTACTGAAGTGATTGTCTTTAGAGTCTTTAATGATACATCAAAGTCTTTATTATGGAACAAACAACAAATCTTCAATGGTTCAAACAACACTTTAAGGCTTTCTTGGTCTAGTCTTCAATGGACTGGCACCTGACTTTGATCAACTGAACCTTTTCTGTAAGAAAAAAACCCCTTTTAACCTCTCTCAGGCCGCTTTCTATCTATGCCTCATCGGTGTGGGTGCTACTACCGAATCCAAGTGCGCCTGGGTATCAAGCAGACCTACCAGACGAGGCTTGAAGATATTTCAGCTGGAGCTCAGTAGATTTCAGTTTCCCTGGATGGTTAGTTTCCCTGGACTTCAGTTTCCCTGGATGGTCCTGAGAATTTATTGGACTTCAGTTTCCCTGGATGGTCTTAAGAAAAGAAGCTTTTCTATGGGACGAGCTGGTCTACGTCCTATAGCTTAGCTACCTTGTGTGAGACTGCCCCAAAAATGGCTCCTTTCCCTCCCAGAAGCCTGAACAAGGGGCGGAACCAAAGCTTAATTAAGATGGACAGGAGGCCTGCCCTATAACTACAAACTTTAACAGAAAGAAATAAAGTTGGAGCTCCTGGTACAGCCGTACCAGGAAACTGTCTTATTTCCCTTGGAAGGGTGTTCTAGAGATGGGGGGCCACCACCGAGAAGGACCTCTCTCGTCCTAAACATGAGAAAGAATTTTGTGACAGTAATAGATCATTAACAGTGTAATAGACTGCCTCAAAGAATGGAGACCTCTCTTTCTTTAAAGGTTTTTAACTATGGGCATGTTTCAACTTTAACTATATATGTGGAATGCTGGGGATTAGATGCTCCTTTCTAATTTGTGATGTCTTTCTTATCTGAGATTTTGTTATCCTAAAGGACTGCAAAGTCTTGAATTTTCAGACACATAGCTCCTTTGGCCCTTGTCCACCCCAGTATGGTAATGTATATTGAATTTTTATTTAAATCCTATTATTTCCAAAGTGGTACAAATTAATGTAAATCACCACACCTGCATTTTATGCGGATTCATATCTTCTTTTAGTGCTGTACAAATGGGAAGCCTATTTTCAGAAATGGCATCCTGACACCCAATTGTAGTTAGGAAAATTGGCATTGTTTCTTATAGGCTCACTTGTATATTTCCACCATATAAATAGCTGTTTTTGTACAAGTATGGGGATGGGTTTATGAGGTTTACAGCTGGACATGTAAATGGTAAACAAGAAATATTTACAATTTATCAATGAATCGACAGATTTCCTGCATTTAGACTGTTTCCACAAAATTCTTCTAATGTACATTGTTTAAAACAATCTGATAAATATCTTCTTTCATGGACTGTTTGTATGTTTTCAAACAATTAACTGTCTTTCTATGTTGTCTTAATCTGTTAACTTTGCAACAGAAAAAGAAGTATTGATAGCATTACTCAAACCCTTTTTGAACAACTTTTAGAAAATATGACTCCTCTACCAAAGAGCTCTCAGTTATATGCTTTGATGCTAACATACGAACCAACTGCAAAATGTTTGTTTTTTCACATCCTGATAAAAGCCCTACCAATTCAATGGCTTTATTGCCATAGTCCCAATGAAAGTAGACCCATTGAATAAGTTGGTTCAGTTTAAAACAGATCCATGGAATCACATGGGATTGTAGGCAAATATCCTTTGTTCAGCGCATTTTCTCTTGTTGGGCCAAACAAGAAGATTTGGGTCTTTTTCTTCCCTTATGCCTATTTCCTCAGTGTGATTTTTTTTAATGGAAATGCTTAATAAAAATATTTACCAAAAGAAAGAAAGAAAGAAACTATTAGGGCCTATGGCTTTGTTTTGTGTTCTCCCATTCTTCATGAAACAGGGAAAAAAACCAGAACAGAAGATGAAGCAGCCCATACATATGGGCACTTATTATAAAATCCCTTAAACTGTTACTTGAGTTCACTGTAATTTTAGGCTCTTGACTTAATGGTCTTCCAGGGACCATTAATCCTACAGAGCTTTAGATGGCCATTTGTATTGCTTCTGTTATGGAACACATAACCCACCACTCTTCTTTCCTTTACCACTGCCATTTTACACTTTACAACAACTTCTACATTCGTAACATGTCTGAGCAACTCCCCAAAACTTGTTTGCAGATAGAAAGCAATAAAATAAACATAATGTACTTGTCTAGCTCATCACCTGCTGCTCTCTAGAGGCCTCCAGGGTTGCTGTGCTCTTGGCTCTGAAGTACAGTCCGAGCTGCATCATTGCTTCAGTTGTTGGTCTGCAATCTTCTCCTGAGCATTATTTCTTAGTGCCAGTTCATATGCTGGGAAAGGAATCTGTTATACACTAGGTTGAAAGGATCATATGTGCATCCTTTTCATATGTACATGCTCTGATGACTGGTGACATCAAGGTCAGCAGTGCAGTGAATCCACTGTTATATATTCTTAATGTTAAAGAAGCCATCCAAGGTGCTGAAATTATTTTCATCATTTCTCCCATGGAGTCTAAGTAATCTTCTGAAGAATGATGCATAGAAAGGCATCCGACTCCAGATAATGAATTTTTGTAAAATCTGAACAAGTCATGGTCAACACAACTGATTAAGAACTTGTGTAGAGTGTGCCCCCATTTCAGTTGGCGTTGAAGGACACTGAAGAGATACCCCCATGATTTGTGGGACCAGACAAAGACAAATAATAGGAGTAAAAGGACCAGTCAGTGCCTTTTAAATAAGAATCGATGATCAAATAAGTATCTGCCATCTCAATGTCAGGTGACTATAAATCCCATAGCAGCTGCCAGGAGTTTTTGTTGTTAACAACCTCCTAGATTTTGTGGGTATATCTCATGTGCATTTCTTTGGATTCTTGATCTCCAGACAGGCTAATGCACCTTCCATTTCCTTTTTCTCTCATGTACTTGTCAGTGAAAGTCACTACAAATCTTGAATGGCATCTTCTTTTTTTAAGGAATATTGTTCTGTAGTTAGACAACTTGCAAATGATGATCCCAAACACACGAATGGAAGAATAAAGATTTTCAGTGTTATTAATATAGAAGGAGTGCTGTAAAGGCCAAAGAAAGGTTTATTTTTATTATTTATCTATTTCACATATTTGTACCCATCCTTCTCACCCCCGGAGAGAGAGTCAGGGTAGCTTCACCATAGGAAGCCATTAGATGCTTCATAAATTATAAGTAAACAATTACAGTTTAAAACAAGCAGTTAAACCGCTTTGAGTCCCCCAGGGGTGAGAAAGGCAGTATATAAATACTGTAAATAAATAAAATAAAACATCAATTATTAAAACATCCATTTAAAATCACGCAAGTTCTAAATCATAATCCAGCTCAATCCATTGTCGATTACATAAAATCACTATCAATGCTGTTGCTGCCTTGTTGCTACCATTTGGAAGGTATATACAGAATTACATTTAGTCCTTCTGCAAGTAAATTCTGTGGCAGAGCAATTTTGTGTTTCAGCAGCAAAAACATCTCCAAATCTTGTTAGATCCATCATCCACAAAGTACTGGGGCTTGGGAAAGTTATATTTTTACTACAATTTCCAGTAATCATGCAACCTGAGGGATTCTGAGCACTGTAGGCCAAAAAGTATTTTTCCAAGCAATGGCCAGTCCCAAGTGATGATTGTAATAGACTATGGCAATCTTACACTCCCAAATCACCCAGGACAGTGACCTGGCCACCTTTGGCATTTTAGCTCAATGCTCATAAAGCAGCTAGCATGTTCTGGCACTTGATTTAATGTAAGCAACTGCATGCCAACCAGATTGATGTTTTGTCATAACAGCTACTATACATCTATTCAGCATTATAGTGCCAGAAATACTCAGAAATCTAGTACGGCATTTTCTCCATAACAAAAACCCTCCGACATTCATTGCATGTATTGTATTTTTCCCCTGCACATGTTGATAGGGGGTCTAATTATCAGCATAATGGGGCTTGAGAATTCTTAACTCTCACCTCCCACACTCCTCATTTGCATATGTTAAAATCGTTATCATGGGAACAAAATTATGAAGAGGCCAGATACATCTCCTTTGGATGAATCAAAGCTGGCTGTTTGGCCAGCCTGCATGCTTGGCCGTAGAGAAGTCCTCCTGTGTTTCAAAAGCTGTCTGATTTAATTCTGGTTTAAAGATTAAGAAGCATATTAAGACCAGAGACCTGATGTTGCCCATTTAGTTAGCAGATGGAGCCAGCATGATCATAACAGGGGTTAAAAGTATGTCCTACTATGAAGAGATGCACTGTTTAAGATGAACCTATCATAGTATTTTATTGGCAGAGTTTGTCCAGAGATGTTTACAATTACAGTAGCAATCATGAAGCCTTCCAGATGTTGCTGGATTGCAATTCCAAGCATTCCTCATCATTGGGACATGTTGGATAGGACTAATGGGAGTTGTTGTCCAAAGATGCCTGCCAAATTCTGTAACTCCCATTCCTGATTTCAGTTATAGTGATTTTTTCTGTGTTTCTTTCTCAATGTGCAAATCTGCAAATGCATTTAATGAAAAATTCATCTCCTTTAAAAAAAAAGAGATGCATTTCCTCTCTTGTGGTGATATGTAAGTGGATGCCCTAACTGATAGAAGAGATGGAGAAGAGATGCCATCACATTGACTGTAGCAGTCCCCTATTTCACACACTCAAAATAAAGCCTTTGCTACTTCTTAACTGTTAGCTCGTTTCCATTAAGGAAGCATCTATAACCAGCTATCCTGGCCCATCATTGTACAATCTGCCAGACAAAGGAATGGTTTGCTAAGCCAGCTGCCATCATAGAATGCTTTATTTCTCATCATTTTCCAGCCCTCCCATCCACCTGCCAGCTCTCACAATTGTTGTGCAATTGCTAAAATGTTGTGGCGGGTTTTTCTGTTTAAGATTAAGGCTGGTAGGCAGACAAGTGGTGTGTACAGAGATATTATCCATACATTCAACAGAGCTTTCTTCTCACGTTGCTCGCTATGTGGAAAGGGGAACTACAGTTGGCGAAAATGCAGAAATCCCAAAACTTCTCTGCCAGGATTGTCCCCATACTACAGACCTTTACTAATTAACATTTGATTTTGGACACAGGGCTAAAAGAATAACCCATTCCTGTTCCAAAGAGTTCAAAAGCACTTGGTGTCATTAATTATTACATTTCTGTAGCAATCTTTTAAAAAGCCATAGTGACATAGTTGTACTGAGCTATAACTTTAGAGACCAGGGTTCAAATCCTCGCTTGGTTATGATCATGCACTGGGTGACCTTATGCAAGCCACATGTCTCAGAGGAAGTCAATCTCTGGACAAACCTTGCCAAGAAAATATTATGATAGGCTCATCTTAAATTCATCACAAGACATCAAGGCACACACAACCACCACCACCTTTCACATTATAATTTTAAAGACTATAATGCAACGATGCTTGCCTACCATTCAGGTGTTTTTGTGGATCACCAATATCATGTGAGTGAAATATTTTGAATGCTTAAAGATGTTGTATAAAAATGCTAAATAGACGGCATGGTGCAGTGTTGAACTAGGACACAGACTCAGGTTTAAATCCCTGTTCAGACATAGAAAACCACTGTTTGAGTTTGGGCAAGTCATATACTTTCAGCCTCCTCTTGTCATTCTCTCAACAATGCTAAATCTCCTCCAAATAAATTTAGCTTTATAGCCAGAGGGTTGTAATAGTTTGAGTACTGGAGTGAGATTCTTACACTGGATCTACATTGCCATATAATTCAGTTTCTGAATCCAGATTATCTGCTTTGATTTGGATTATATGAGTCTAAATTGTCATATAATCCAGTTTAAAGCATATAATCTGGATTCAGAAATTGTGGGTTTAAGCTTTTGGATAATCTACTAGTGAAATAAGTGAAGATGTGAAATGGTGCAATGATAACAGAAATGGCCATGGATTTGGATATTGGATTGTGTGATTTTAATAATTTAAATGTTGAATTGTTTTAGCAGTTATTTTTCAATGCAGATGTGTATGTTTTATTTGCTGAAAATGTGTTGTAGATTAAAACAATACAATTAACTTTAAAATACAATAAAAACAAGAACAGACATTTGATGGGAAGGGGGCAAAAACAGCTGGAGTAAATGAAACTGGATGACTGTAATGCTGAGCAGAATCAGTACATACTGTTACATTTTGCTGAAGGTCCTATTTGTACACTTGATTTACAAGTACATTTCTTTCTCAACAGCATTCATAGAATCATAGAGTTGGAAGAGACCTCATGGGCCATCCAGTCCAACCCCCTGCCAAGAAGCAGGAATATTGCATTCAAAGCATTCCTGACAGATGGCCATCCAGCCTCTGTTTAAAAGCCTCCAAAGAAGAAGCCTCCACCACACTCCGGGGCAGAGAGTTCCACTACTGAACAGCTCTCAGAGTCAGGAAGTTCTTCCTCATGTTCAAATGGAATCTCCTTTCTTGTAGTTTGAAGCCATTGTTCTGCGTCCTAGTCTCCAGGGAAGCAGAAAACAAGCTTGCTCTCTTCTCCCTGTGAGTTCCTCTCACATATTTATACATGGCTATCATATCTCCTCTCAGCCTTCTCTTTTTCAGGGTAAACATGCCCAGCTCCTTAAGCCGCTCCTCATAGGGCTTGTTCTCAAGACCTTGATCATTTTAGTCACCCTCCTCTGGACACATTCCAGCTTGTCAACATCTCTCTTCAGTTGTGGTGCCCAGAATTGGACACAATATTCCAAGTGTGGTCTAACCAAGGCGTAATAGAGGGGTAGCATTACTTCCCTAGATCTAGACACTATGCTCCTATTGATGCAGGCCAAAATATCATTGGCTTTTTTTGCCGCCACATCACATTGTTGGCTCATGTTTACTTTGTTGTCTGCAAAGACTCCAAGATCTTTTTCACACGTACTGCTCTTGAGCCAGGCATTGTCCCCCATTCTGTATCTTTGCATTTCGTTTTTTCTGTCTAAGTGGAGTATCTTGCATTTGTCCCTGTTGAACTTCATTTTGTTAGTTTTGGCCCATCTCTCTAATCTGTCAAGAGTGTTTTGAATCCTGCTCCTGTCCTCTGGAGTATTGGCTATCCCTCCCAATTTATTGTCGTCTGCAAACTTGATGATCCTGCCTTCTAACCCTTCATCTAAGTCATTAATAAAGGTGTTGAACAGGACCGGGCCCAGGATGGAACCCTGTGGCACTCCGCTCGTCACTTCTTTCCAGGATGAAGAGGAAGCATTAGTGAGCACCCTCTGGGTTCGTCCATTTAACCAATTACAGATCCATCTAACCGTAGTTTTGCCTAGCCCACATTGGACTAGTTTGTTTGCCAGAAGGTCATGAGGGACCTTGTCGAAGGCCTTACTGAAACTTTCACAAACAAAACATTCCAATCCCAAAGGCTGCACTGGTGAATAGGTCCAAGAAGTGAATGCGGGTTAGAATGAGAGAGGAGGAAGCAGAAAAAATTTGGTGAAGGAGGAGGTAGGAATAGCAGGGAATGACAGATGAAAAATGGAAAAGAAGCAAGGGAAAAACATTTTACATGCACTGTGGTTAAATGGAACCTGCTGTCTCCTCCCCATGTTTAGGTGGTTTTTAAGGGAATCTGATTGGAATTTATTAGAAAATAAAAACCCTCTAATTGAAAGCAAGTGCAGGCAATTTGTATTAATAATAGGAAAAAGTGTCAAATAATGGAATTGTTTAAAATCTATTAGTTTGCTCCATGTGGAGAGAGGAAGGGCTTGATTATCTTCCTATACAGCACAATGAAAGGAGAACCCAGCCTGCCAGTCCCATCTGCAGATTAAAGATATAATTTATTGAAGCAATTTTCTGGTGGGAAGTTCGGGAGGGGGAAGAGAAAAAAATATGATTACAGCTGCAATCAAGTCTGGGCTTCTTAATCTGAAGGCCTGCCTCTTATCTCGCTTGCTTCAATCATTAAAGAATGTATTCATTTCTCAGCTGAGTTTCATTGCTGCAGGATCAGACTGGGGAGGCTGGTTAGGAAGGGTGAGTGTGTCCCATAAGGAAACCCATTACTCACCTCCAAATGTCTGTATTATCAACTCCAGTGGTTGCAAACCCAGAACAAATATGATAACATTGATAGGACTGGAAAATTAGGAAAAGCTTGGGGTTCAGGGAAGGTGAGTCAGGAACATAGCACTGTTCATCTGCACTTTTGTGGCAAATCTAAATGATCACAGTGGCAAACATGACATAAAACCAGGACTTATTCTGTCATCTATTTCTGCAGATATCATTATTAAAATGCTATCTTGTTACCTGTGACTCACATTCTTTCTTTCAAAGTTTGTTCCTACTGCTGCAGTTATCTCAGTAACTTCCACTCCCTTAACATAATTTTTCTTTACGATGTTCCTGAGACAGAAAGAGAGGCTAACATCTATTTGGAACAACAGAATCATAGGAATTTGAGGGGTGGTCATTTCTGCTTTACTCAGCTGAACTGTGTGCCTAAAACTAAATCTGGGAACATTACTGTAAGACTCCTGTAACAGTGGAATCCATATCTGCAGTTTTGTTACAGAAATCAGAGATCTGCCACAAGGGGGCAGTATAGGTTCATCGCTCAGCATTATGTGCTACTTTGCCAGCTAGGAAAAATGTACCCAGGTTTGAAGGTAGTAACAGAAGTTTTATTCACCTGGCCAGATGGATGTTAGAACAGCATAATTACCAACAGAAATGACATAAGTCCCCTGGTTGGTCAGGAGACATGCCTCCTGGGATTCGCCATCTCATTGGCTGACACTTCCTCCTAAAGTCACAGACCAAGATGGAGAGGAAGAGAGAACTGTTAGAATTGGTGGAGTTCAAAATTAAAGATCCATTGCTGTGTCCACCTTTGAGGTGAGCAGGCTCCATTGTTCAGAGCAGGCTGGAAATAATTTAGCACTAATGGACTTTGGAAGCTTGTAATAATCTCTACACAAAGAGTGAGGTTTGGGAAACTGGAAAGTCAATCAAGTGAGTAAACAAAGTCCTTGAGGAGTCCTGCGAGTTACTGGTTGACAATCAGTCTCTTAGCAGAGAGTCCACTGGAAGAATCTGTTGTTTCCTAAGATAGCCACATAATCAAAAGTCACATAAGCACTACAATATGTTATGATATTGGAGAACCTGGAATACAATGATCTGCTGTACAACAGGGGCTCAGTTGTAGAAACAGAATGGTAACATATTGGAGCTGGCAGTTTGATTATGCAAAGTTTTGCAACAGTGAACATGTTAGAAAGGAAAAAAAGGAAAGAGACAGTCTCAGTGGACCCAGCGGTGATAGAGAGCAGTGTCTGTTATGTTAATGAAATAAATGTATGATTGTGTGTTTGTGTGTGTTTCTGTTTCTTGCAGCAACAGGTTTAAGGGAATTATTTTTATTTATCTTGAGGCTGAAGTGGTGGGGCTCAGAAGTTGAGGTCAATTCTGAGGTGTTGGAGTCACAGCCTTGGCTCAGGAGTTTCCTCAGAATCACAAAAGGAGAGTTGATCAGATTAAGGTGTTAGGGCTTCCTGGACATTCAACCCCCCAACAGTTTTCTAAACTCATATATCAAGTTTCTTTGGGTGCCCGGGAATATTTCTATAGTATCACCCAGTTTGTGTGGGAGTTAGCTCCCAGAATCCCCCAACCACCAAGATCTTCTAAGAACCACACCAGTTCTGTTTGGGATAAAAATTAAATTGAAACAGTGTGATAACCAAGATACTTTGAAATGGCTCTGAGACCCTTTTAATTTTTTTTTAAATGGAGAGGCTGAAGCCTGACTTTGACTGAGACAGGATGGACAAGATATTTGAATACACAGTGGGTATACCATTGGAAGCAATAACCTGGACTATGGGAAAGGTGCCTGCCAGGTGCTGTTTGTCATTAAACACAAAGGAAAACAATTAGCTCTGTGTTTCATAAGCTGTTCCCTTCAGCTGTGACTCACTTCTTCCCTCCTGTGTGCCAAGCCAGCTATCAAATGGGAATAGAGACCTTTGCAAGCACTTCACCTGGAGGGCCTCCATACTAACCTCCCTTTGGGATCCCCCAAGGGAGAACCACCCAGTTTAGTCTGAAGAGGAGGTGCAACCTTGAGCCCTGATGAGAAATCGGCAGTCTTCCGCTTGGAATCAGGAAAGAATTTGGCGTGAGCAAAAGAGCCGTCTGCAGCAGCTAAAAGGGCCTGCTGTGGAATAAATGAGCGCCTACAGATATTAATCACATCCCACACTGGGAGCGCAAAACAAAGCCCAATTGAGGCCATCTCTCAAGGAGCCGGTTACCTGCCTGCCTCTCCTTTCATGGATGCCTGACTGACTCAGGGCAACCAAGTGCGGCTGGGACCCAACTGCTCCCCAATTGTCCTTCTGCCATTTCCTTCAGGAACCCCATGTGGCAAATGAGCAAAAACCATACGTGGGAGAGAAGGGAGAAGGCTTTCGAATATTTGCCTGCTTTTGTGGTAGTGGCATGTTAAAATAAAAGCAGCTTTGATCACACAGGTAATTTTTGTACTCTTCCCCCACATAAATCCATTCTTTCTTTTCAGAGTTTTCTTTCCCTGGATTTCCCTCCCATTTCCCCCCTAAATTAATAGCATAGCTATTAAAGCTTTTGAAAGCCAGGCATTGAGACAAAATGTTCCTAAGTTGCTGTTATTTATTACTTGCATTGTGTTAGCACCTAATGGTGCCTGTCAGGAGTCAGAGTTGGGTTTGACAGACCAAAGGTGGAAAAGAAATGCTATCAAGGCAGGGAATGCTGTTTCCCCCCCCCCCCCTTTCCATTTCTGCCAGGCACTTAATTCTAATCCATAGTGAAAATCTTAATGATTTCTTGGTTTGTATTTTCTCCCTTTGTTATTCTTCCTATAGCTACTGGCCTGAAAACATAGAAAGAGCCCTGTTGGAGCAGATCAAAGGCATTCTTGCCTAATGTTCTCTTATCATGGTGGCCAGACAAATTTATTTATTTATTTATTTGCAGTCTCCATGAGTCTATTCTGGCCACCAGGGGAGCTGTTGCTTCACTGTCAATCTGTGACACTAACGGAGTACTTCCTCATTCTTTGTATGCTTGCTGGAGATTTTTATGGCATCGTAAATTAGTTAAATTAGCCTCCCCGCATAAGCGGTACCTAAATTTCCTACTTGACAGATGCAACTGTCTTTTGGGCTGCAAAGGTCGTCAGTGAGTTACAAAATGGTCAAAAGCTCACTCTGAACCGGGCTGGCTTCAAACTCATGACCTTTCAGTCAATAGTGATCTAATGCAGCTGACTCCCAGCCAGCTGCGCCACAGTCCCAAATGCCTTTGAGAAGCCCACAAGACAAGAATTAAGTGGCTCCCCACAAATTGATGTATTGAAGCTTCCCACAAACTGGTATAAAGAGGTCTACTGCTCCCAACAAAGGATATCATACATAGTAGGGCTGTGCAAAAAATCGGATGCAGGTCATAAGTGTTTCGGTAAAGCCATGCTTATGACCCAATTTATGAAGGCAGAACTGTGTCTTGCTCCACCCACATACAAACAAATTATATCATCCATTTGGAAAGTTATTTGTAGGAAGTTTGCTAATTTTCATAATTTGCCAGGAGTCAGCTTGTTTTTCAGTGCAAGCAAACTCTCCTGGGAGGTGAAGCCAAAACTGTAGTGTCACATGGTCTCTTCAGCCTATCAGGAATAAGGGAGAGGGGAAAAGAGGAGGTGGAACCCCCGCGATTGCCTTTCAATGCATGAGCCACGTTGGCTCTGTTGTCATTATGCGAGCTGGGAGGAAGATTGAGGATAGCACAGGAGCTCAGTTTGCCTGTTCTCAAATGCTTTTGCATACACCATGCAGTAGCATTTAGTTTTTAGTTTGCCTAGCAGCTTAGGATCCTTTTAGGATCATTTAAGCAGCAGCCAGACCACAGTTTACTGCTGCCACAGCTTAGTATCCTTTTAGGATCCTTTTACTTTGCATGTGCGCTGTGGTGGTGGTTCCATTTAGGATTCATTTTGGGAGGGTTTTTTTTCCATTTTTGCCCCTTTGGATTTCTTTAATTTAACATTAATTAATTCTACAAACGGCTTCCTTTATTTTCTAGTCTATTTCAATTTTGTTTCAATTTTATTTTAATTCTAGTCTACCAACCAACCTGTTACTTTCCTTTCCATATTGTGGGGTGAATTGTCATACTACCAAGTACCAACTACAACTACCTAACTGCCTTTCCTTTCCCAAATTACAAATCTGTTTGGTTCAAAAGTACAATTCAGTTCTACAAAATGCAGTGCTTGCTTTATTTTCTGTTTTCACCCAAATTTTGTAATTAGAAACTAAATGGATTTTTGACATTTTGCACACCTCTGATACATAGCCATCACGACTAGTAGATGTAGTGAGACTTGTCTTTCATGAATTTGTCTAATCTTCATTTCAAACGCCATCTAAATTGGCACTCCTCACTAAATTCTGTGGCAATAAAATTGACAAGTGAAGGATAAAATGATTGATAGTGAAATAATAATGCACATAAAAAGTAGCTGTCCCTGACACAATGTATAATTAAATTGCAAAGCACACCCACAGGATGTGACAACTCTTGTCCACTAGGACAGGAGTTTGGGCAAATTCATGGAGGATGAGGCCATCAGTAGCTACTAGTGAAGATCAATTGACAAATTCATGGAGAGTGCATCCAGACAGCCTCTTTATTGCGGTAATTCCTGCAATAAAGAAGGTGCTGTCCAGATGATGTCCTGGACAATCCAGAATTAATTTGTTACAAACCAGGAAAAGCCTGGTTTGTGGTGAATTATATAGTGGATTTATCCCACACTTTCCTTCTTGGAAGGTGTGGGATAAACCCATTATTTCCAGTGTCCAGAAACCATTCCCACAGTTTTCCAGACTAAATTAGGCTGGAAAACTGTGGGAATACCCACCCCACCCCCAAACCCCTTTGAAAAGTAAAGAAAACTTACCTGGTCTCCAGTACAGTGTTGCAGCCCCTCTCCTGGCACGTAGAAATGACGTGCCAGGAGACCGGAGGGGGGGAGGGGAGGAAAATTGCCCCCCCCCCCCCCCAGCACATCATTTCTACATGCCAGGAGAGGTGCTGCAACATTGTACTGGAGGCTGGGTAAGTTTTCTTTACTTTTTAAAGGGGCTTGGGGCTTTGGGAAAGTGGGGAGGGTCCCCAGGTGTTCTGTTGGGCTAGTCCTGGCAGAACACCTGGACACCCACCCCAGAAAGCACGTACTTTCTGGGGTAGGTGTAGACAGCCCCCCAGGAACATCAACGTTTTTAAAGCACAAATGATCCTGAGATAAAGGGCTGTCTGGAACTGCCCGGAGGATCATGAAATCAAGGATAATTATACTAACTCCAAAAGCAGAGGCAATACCTCTCTGTACATTAGTTATTAGGAAATGTAAGGTGCAGCTGCAATAAAACTCTGTTGGGAACTTGTTGGTCAATGTAGAAACACAATGCTGGATTGGTCAGCCCCTCAGCCTGATCCTTTGTGCATCTTCTTATGTTAAGGTACATTAAGCCCTTGGTGAAGTGGGTTAAACCACTGAGCTGCTAAACTTGTTGACCAAAAGGTCACAGGTTCGAATCTGGGGAGCAGCGTGAGCTTCTGCTGTCAGTCCCAGCTTCTGTCAACCTAGCAGTTCAAAAACATGCAAATGTGAGTAGATCAATAGGTACCTCTCCGGCGGGAAGGTAACAGCACTCCATGCAATCATGCTGGCCACATAACCTTGGAGGTGTCTATGGACAACCCTGGCTCTTCAGCTTAGAAAAGGAGATGAGCACCAACCCCAGAGTCGGACGCGACTGGACTTAATGTCAGAGGAAATCTTTTATCTTTACCTTTACATTGAGTGAATAAGACTGTCCTTTAGGCTTCATCAGATGACAGAGTTATAGAATTATGAAAGAAGGAAGATTAGTTCTCTCTGTTTTATGACATGCATAATAATAATAATAATAATAATACAATAATAATAATAATAATAATAATATATTTTATTTATTACCCATATCTCCTGGTGTCTCCAGGCAGAGTACAACAATGACAAAACATATGGCTATAAAATACATACAATAAAATACATAGATAAAAACACACCAATATAAAAACATACACCAAACACATATACAAAATTAATGTAAAGCAGCAATAGATTATAACTCAAAACTCATGATTGAAAGTTGGTTGTGTAAACCTGATGGAAGAGATAGGTCCTCAGTTTTGACAGGTTGTTAGCTGTCAGACCTCTTCTGGCAGATCCAGAATCTGCCAGACAGCATGACTAGTGCCCAAGCTGGAAAGGTGTTTCCGAGAAATGTAGTCTGAAATATAACATTTTAAATTTCTGTTTACTGTGCAGGCATTGTGGGGACCAAATTTCTCTGTCAATCCTTACAATTTAATTCCTCATCCTTGCAGTTGTACTAATAAGATACAAGAAACATTATTTACTTCCCTTGCACGAGGAGATGTGTCAGCTACACACATTGGCCTACATCCAACTTATGGTCTCAGCTAGTGTAGATCAGCTAGTGTAGATCAGTGAAAATTACATAGCGGTTGATTTGACAAGACTCCAATAATTCTATTGCATTTAGACCACTGAGCCACTATGTTAGCCTGCCCTCTTCCACCTTTCAGAAGTCAGTGATTTTGAGCATGTGTGATTTTAAATGAATGTTTTAGTAACTTAATGTGTTAATGAATAGTTTTAATTGTAATTATTATTTATCGTTGTTGGCATTGAATGAATGCTCTGAGTGCCCCCCCCCCCCCCGGGGTGTGTGTAGTGTGTGTGAAGGATAGGATACAAACAAGCAAAATAAATAAATAAATAAATAAATAAATAAATAAATAGTCTGTCTTTCCCAGTGACTGTTCCATTCTCATAGAAGCTATCAGTTGCTACCAACATGGGGAAGTTTAACTTATGCTTTTGCTGCCACCATTCTAACAAAAATCCCAAGTCCTCTTTTTTGCATCTCAGACTTGTTAATTATGCAATAAGCTCGAGCTGTTCCTGGGTGTATTTGGCATTGCTGGTCGCTGCCACGTTACTGTTCCGAGCTCTATTTTAGGTGGCAGCAAAGCTGTCAGCATTAAGTGGCATATATTGGATCCATTTCTGTGCCTGAATCCTGTCTGTCACACATATAGTGAGTGGTCTGTCACACAGCTTTCCCTGATATGATCCTTGTAAAATGCAGATTTTTTTCTGGGCTTGTAGGTGGCAAAATCGAAGCATTAATTCATTTTCCGATTCATGTTATCCAGGATTTGCCAGCCTCAAATTGGCCTGGAGCTTTAGTGGAATGGATATATGCTCTTGCTACCAAGGTGAGATTTCAGAGGTTTTTGGGAAAATGAATTGTCAAAGGCTTTCATAGCCAGAATCACTGGGTTGTTGTAAGTTTTTCGAGCTGTTTGGCCATGTTCCAGAAGCATTTCTCCTGATGTTTTGCCTGCATCTATGACAGGCATCCTCAGATCCCACAACCTGCCATAGATGCAGGCGAAACATCAGGAGAGAATGCTTCTGGTACATGGCCATACAGTCCGAAAAACTTACAACAACCCATTTTTTTGGAAAATGAGACAGAACCAGGTTAACTCCTCCATTTACCCTCCTCTCCTTTTCACTGTCCTCTTTTCTCTGTCTGATACCTGCATAAGACATATGGTTTATGTGAGCCTGTTACAAAATGTTGGTAGATATACCTCTATTTGGGATTTTGGTTAGGTTTTTTTGTAAAGAAAAAAAAGAGAACTAAATAACACCAGGCTTGGTTGAAGATATTTTCCCACATGTTACAAAGGGGAAATGGAGCCCATCCCCGCTTTCCACACTGAAAGCTGACTGAATTGACAATGGGACATTGGCAGTGGAATATTCTACAATTCTGTGGGTAACAAATCATTTTAGATGGTTAGTGCCATTAAGTGGGCATGGGTGAAACATATTTTAGGCTCTGCTGCTGCTGCTGCTTCCTCCTCCTCCTCCTCCTCCTCCTCCTCCTCCTCCTCCTCTTCTTCTTCTTCTTCTTCTTCTTCTTCAACCCTGGGAACCACAGAAAAGCCTTGCAGACAAAATTCAGCTCACAGGCTGAACTTATTCCACCCAAGTATAAAGACAACAATGTCAATATAGTGAATAAGACTATGGCCAGATAATCTATAATCTACTTATTTTGTTCCTCAGGTACTGATAACTGTGGATAGGCAATTTTAAGAGTCTTGCTCTCCTTTGAGATGCCAATTTGTCTTTAAAATGGACCAAAGCCTGCTCTCTGTAAAGCAGGATACATAGCCATCTTACCTACTACACTGCACAAATGACCAGGTTTAGGAAGCAAGCAAGTAGAGAGCGCAGAAGAAGAAATGTTTCTCCTGCCATTTCCCCAAAAGACTGGACTTTAGTTTAATTGTAGGATGGCATCCCAAGAAAGTGTGACTTTCTGCCCTGATCATATATCCTCAGCTCTTGTGTTCTGTTCTGGTGTTGACGCTGCTGCTCTGACAACCCATTAAGCCTTTCAAAAGGGTATTGACTCTGGGAGTGTGTACAATTCTCCATCTAGCACCAGACGCAGGAGTGATGGACAGCTCCTCTGATTGAAACTGCATCAAGGGCTGCTCGGCAGGTAAAAGGCAGGGAGCCACCATTTAGGAGCAGGAAAACAACCTGCCCCGGACTGTGGTTTCAAAATCCCTCAGTAGTGGTTATTGGATTGTGAGCAGCTCAATTCCTTGGAAAGCTTTCCTCATGAAATAATGCAATAGACAAATGTGCATATAGTTTGCATTTCCCAATTGGGCTGTTCGTTGAATGGGTAGCTGCATTTACAGTCTCACTCCAATCATCCTACCAGTCAGTGACAGATAACAAAAAAGTTAACATAATACATCAGTCTAACAGTCCCAGCTTTAAAAACTGATGTAATTAGATATTTTAACCAAGAGCTCAGATAGATCCCAGGGTGCTTCTGCATTGTAGAAATAACACAGTTTGGTACCACTTGAACTTTCATTTTTTAATGTTAGGAGTGACTTGAGAAACTGCAAGTTGCTTTTGCTGTGACAGAATTGGCCATCTGCAAGGATATTGCCCAAGGGAAGCCAGGATGTTTTACCATCCTGTGGGAGGTTTCTCTCATGTCACCTTGCTCCCTGGATTTGAAACTCTGATCTTTTGGTCAGCAGTCCTGCTGGCACAAGAGTTTAACCCATTGTACTACCAGGAGCTCCTTTACGTGAACTGCCATGAATTAGTGCTATAGCATTCTGGGCATTGCAATTTTACAAGGTCTTCAGACTTCTCTGTCAAAGAGTGTCACTAAACTATAAATCTCAGAATTGTCCATGTCACTAAACTATAAATCTTAGAATTGCCTAGTATTGAACTATGCCAGTTCAAGTGGTGTCAACCTGCTTTGATTTTACAGTGTAGATGCGATCTTAATAAAATCCAGGAAGCCTTCGACAATACATTAAATCCAAGAAGCTAATTCCATTCAGCAATATAGCATAGGAAGTTACTTTTCAAAAGTAATTTGACATGTAACCTGTTGATTTAATCACCTTACAAAAGCAGCCAATTACTATCAATCCTGATTTAATAATAACTGAAACCTGGTGTTTGCCTTAGTAATTACTTTTTCATTACTTAAGATCCTCTAAAACATCTCCCCAGTAATGGGAAAATGGAAATCTCACACGACACTCAAATAAAAAAAGCAATCTAATCAATGCATACCTTTAAACAATGGAAAATAGCATTACTCTTAATTCCCATAAGTAGTATGTATGTGATTGTATACTTGCGTCTTCAAGTTGCCTGTTGACACATGGTGACCACATGAATTTCATGATGACCACATGAATTGAAACATTCACACCTAGCTCCAACTGTCAAGAGTTCCTTCTCCCACCCTGGACCTTCCACAGATATATAAACCTAGTTTTCCAGTTTCTAATAAACCTCACAACTTCTGAGAATGCTTTCCACATATGCAGGGGAAATGTCAGGAGAGAATGCTTCTAGAACATGGCCATACAACCTGAAAACCCTACAACAACCCAATTTCATGCGGGTTTCTCAGATTATCAGCTGTGTTCACTGTTTTCCATTGCGATTTAATAGTGGGTATTTTATTTTATTTACATTCCAGCTTTCTCCTGGTGTGGGACTACCTGGGAAGATGATGAACTTGCTTTACTGAGAGATTTATAAACAGAGGTCTTCTCAGGTTCCTGGGCTGGTAGGAGGTTGTACTATATAATGCTTGGAAATAAGGTGATATGAACTCCAGTTCAGCAGTAAAGGTAAAGGTTTCCCCTTGACATTAAGTCTAGTCGAATTCCTGGGGCTCAGTGCCAGATTTGGAAGGGTTAAACAATCCAAAGACTGTCACTTTCCATTTCTCTGAAAAGCCTGGCTTTCCAGACTCTGATACTGTTTAACTTCCAAGGTGCTGCTGGGTCTATAGCAACCCTAGGGAAATGCAAAGGAATGCTATCCCATGCAGCTAAAAGGCAATATCAACCATTCTTCTGGAAGACGGAACACCAAGTAATGATAACCAAATGGGAAATCCATCACAAAAGATTCTTGTAGTTGATAGAGAATTTTGCTGCAGCTTGGTTTTGATATGATACCTAGATAGGTCACAAAAGCAAATACAATACAATACAATAGCCCCTGTTATTTACTGGGAATTGCAGTGTGTTTTATAATTGCATTAACGTTTAAAATAAATGCTTTCACTGTTAAAACAGTCGTGAATTTCTGTAACACCAGAATAGAGGTATGCATGGATATGTATTTTTTGCTAGTATGGATGAGCCCTTTGTCACATAGCTATTAAAGAAACAAGAATTCCTGAAAAGTTGACAGTTCTTACTCTTGTTCTACATTCTGGCAGATCACCTCAGCATTCAATAGTTGCATAAGAATGAAAAAAATGATAACTACCAAAAGATTGTACTTTCTGCCTTTTGTAGAGGTCTTAAAGATACACAGTATCTTACTGAAAGAAAAGTACAATCTTATTCTCTCCAGTATACCAAAGGAGCCTGTTTGTCTAATCTATAATAATTCAAGTATCTGTCTATTTATTTCATGTCACCATCACCATGAAACTTGGAATGCGTCTATGCTGGCCCAAACCCCATTTTGGACCAGAAGTTGCTCCTGGACATTTGAAAAATTTGCAGAACTTTTTGTCTATAACATAGAGTGCGCACTTCAGAGTAAATGTTGACAACTGGACCAGATGTAATCTGAACTGGTCTACTGTCTGTATCTACAATCTTCTTTCTCCTGTGCTCAGTGATACAGGGAAAAAGGGAAAACTTGGGACCATGACGCCCTCCCATCACTGCAGCAAATGGCCACAGAGCTCCCTCTCCTACTTGGTCATGCAGGTGCCTTTGCTAATCTCAGTAAATGTACCTGGTTACAGCCATGAGCTCTCCTGGAACTCTGTATCAACCCAGCAGTGCTGATAAAGACAGCCAAATTAAGGTGATCAGCTGAACTGGGTTTTGCCTGACTGAATGGTCTGGAGTTTGCTCCATTGCCACTGCAGGACAAAGACTGATAGTGTGGCTGTAGTTGGGGCCAGTCCAAAGTACTGTAACTCTCTGGACCAGTACATGTAGACGCACCTCTAGACACATGAAACATGACATGCATGCTAAGAATACCATAGGAGTCTACATCTTGGTGTTATCTTAAAGGGTTTATTAAATAAAATAATTTACATTTTCAATAACCTATAGTGACATCCACAGACACTGGGCAGGCATCACTAAGCAGAAGAAATCTGAAAGGAACAGTCTGAGAAGATCTTTCTGTCAAGAAATGGGGGAGAGAATGAGCCCAGGAGAAGACTGAATGAGAACTGAAGTGGTAAAAAAGAGTGATAAGAAAGAGAAAAAGAAATAAGGGCAAAAAAAAAAAATTACTGGGGTGGCAGGATAGGATCAAGGGGAGAACAATTGAGAGGGCCATGAGAGAGAAAGCTCAGATTGATGGAGAAAGAGACCCGTGGGTGAGTGGTGAAGGAGAGAGAAAGGCCATTTGACTGAGTTTGGTATGTAGGAAAATGAGAAGCGGAAAAGAACACATAGATGAAAGCGAGGAAAACAGCATCCGGGTAGGAAGAAAACTAAATGGTTTATAACCCTTATTAAGTTGGGCTTTATTGCTACAGTAAGTAGTAATGATAGAGGCATTTTTAAAAAATCAATTAATCAAGGAGATGCAATCTATATTCATATTAACCTGACTTTGGTATAATTAAATTGTAATTACCTCCAAATTAACTCAAATTTGAATGCATTGGTTATGACCTAATTCAAATAATCAGAATTTGAATAAGTCTGCATTCATAGTTCAAAATTCTCAATGGCTCTAACTTGCACTCTGTGGAGGCGCCCTGGTTCATTTCCAAAACCACTTTTTTTTAGTTATTTTATGTTACCATGCCTTCTAACCTTTTCCTTCATGAATTCAATTACTCCTTCTTTTACCCTGCTAAATCAACTTGGGTGTGTCTACTAGGGCTGGGCGGTTTCGTTTCGTTAATTCGTAATTCGTTAATAATTCGTTAATTTTTTCAATTACAAAATGATAACGAACCATTCTGGAGCAATTTTTTAAAAAAACGAATTTTTAAAAAGTTTTGTAAATGCTTCGTATTTTGTTATTGTATTCGTTTCGTTATTGTTCTGAGGTCGTTTCGTTATTATTTCCGCATGTCTGGGGCAAGTTTTTTTGTTTAATTAGTGAAAAAAATATATAATATCACACCAACAGTCAACAACAGAGGGAGAGGGAAGCTTCAAAAGTTTTTGGAGGTTTTTTAGCGTATTTCGCGGTCGCGTCCGCCATTAACGAATTGATTCGTTATTGTTTCGGAAATCGATTCGTTAATGTTTTGTAATTTTTTTCACATTTACGAAATTTCGTAAATATCGAACTTTTTTAAGGGAAAATTTTGTAATTATTTTAAATATCGAAAGAAAATAACCCCCCAAATACAAATCGATTTTAGAAACAAATTTTTCTGTTGTTACCCAGGCCTAGTGTCTACACAGTCTCAAAATCTGAAATGAACCAGAGGACTTTCCAAGAACTAAACACAATGTCCAGTGACTACTGGACCTTAACGTGGAGTAAACTGGGTTTGTCTGCTTCCTTTCTCTTGTTCATGTAGGTGCCTTTGTTGATGTTAGCAAAGGTGCCCAGTGCTCTCTAGAGTTCAGGCCAATTGCAGTGATGGTAATGAGAGGTTAACAGTTAAACCATGTCAAATTGGTTTATGAGACCTCTGCAGCAGGTTGGGGATGGCATATCTGAAACAACTCCATGGCTTTCAGGGCCAGTCCAGGGCATTTCAGAACTGGCCTTGTTATATTTTGTTGGTGTAGAAAAGCCTTGGATCTGGCTGAGATATAGTACCTTAAATGCAACCACTCTCTTGACTTGATACTTAAATGCAAAGATACAGAATGGGGGACACCTGGCTCGAGAGCAGTATGTGTAGACAACAAGTTAAACATGAGCCAACAATGTGATGCAGCGGCAGCAGCAAAAAAAAAAAAAAAAAGCCAACGAGATTTTGACTTGCATCAATAGGAGTATAGTGTTTAGATCCAGGGAAGTCATGCTACCCCTCTATTCTGCCTTGGTTAGACCACACCTGGAATACTGTGTCCAATTCTGGGCACTACAATTGAAGGGAGATGTTGACAAGCTGGAATGTTCCCAGAGGAGAGCGACTAAAATGATCAAGGATCTGGAGAACAAGCCCTATGAGGAGCAGCTTAAAGAGCTGGGCATGTTTAGCCTGAAGAAGAGAAGGCTGAGAGGAGGCATGATAGCAATGTATAAATATATGAGAGGAAATCATGGGGAAGAGGAAAAAAACTTGTTTTCGGCTGCCCTGGAGACTAGGATGTGGAACAATGGCTTCAAACTACAAGAAAGGAGATTCCTGACTGTGAGAGCTGTTCAGCAGTGGAACTCCCTGCCCTGGAGTGTGGTGGAGGCTCCTTCTTTGGAGGCTTTTAAACAGAGGCTGGATGGCCATCTGTTGGGGTTGCTTTGAATGCAATTTTCTTGCTTCGTGGCAGGGGGTTGGACTGGATGGCCCATGAGGTCTCTTCCAACTCTAGGATTCTATGAAAAGCTGTACAGACATTTTTTTTGCTTGCAACTTGGCAACTGTGGTTATGCCTGCTCCAAAAATCTAGCCTTAGGTTATATCAGGACATATCACACTACTTTACACAATTCTGGTAGCAGCATACTGGATGGCTGTAAAACTCCAGATGGCTGTTGTTGTTGTTGTTGTTGATCGCATATGTAACAAACTTTCAATAGACATGAAAGCCCCAAACTTGGCAATTGCTGCCTATCATGTTTGCATTTAGGAGGAAGACACCTCCCCCTTATAGTTCTGTTCCAACAGATAAAAGTTACGTGTTTGTTCTGAACATTTATACAACACCCCTTTCTTCCCAAGCCACTTTGTGTGAAAAAATTAAGCATGCAGTAAAATAAAATTAGCTATAATTTAAATGTAAAACAGCATTGTGATACAGCTTGTCAAGAAAAGAAGAAAGGGGATCAAGGGGAAAGATTGTGTTTATCTCTTTGAGAACTGGATACAGCAGAACAGCAGCTCTAATGGATACCAGATGTATCTTCTTCAAAGTTTAACAAAACGGTGCCTCTTCATATCCATCTCATCCACACGCATCGTGCCTGAAGAAACAAGACTGGTGGAAATCAGCATTATGTTAAGCAGGCTGTCCCTGGCTGAAAACCTGTTTATTGGTTGCAAAGTGTAACATTACACCGCCACAGCTGTGCTGGAATGACTACATTATTGTTGTTGTGTGACTTCAAGTACTTGCTGACTCATGGCAATCCTAAAGTGACCCTACTACAGGGATGTTTAAACCATATAGAAATGCATTGCACCCCACCTCGTGAGCTAAGTATTCTTGCTTAACTCTAGCCCAGTGGTTCTCAACCTGGGGTCCCCAGATGTTTTTGGCCTACAACTCCCAGAAATCCCAGCCAGTTTACCAGATGTTAGGGTTTCTGGGAGTTGAAGGCCAAAAACATCTGGGGTCCCCAGGTTGAGAACTACTGCTCTAGCCAGACCCATGGGGGTGTCTACATGGATTTTAAAAAATGTACTCACTTGAAGATTTGCAGTTCTTATGGGGTTTTAGGTGGGTGGCATAGGTAGATAGGAGGTCCCCAATCCTTCCTACTTACTGCATTGTATGTGTGTATTGGTTTACAATTTTACCTAACTCTTTGTTGTGGGAGGGGCTGCAGACCATGTGATCAGAACTGAACATGCTGAGGACTGAGACTCCATTTTAGATCAGTGTTTGTTTTAGATTTCAGTGGAGGTAGAAGCCATTAGACTCTTAGAGAGAGTAGAAGCCATATGTATGCTTAAAGACTCCATTGGGCTATGGGCTATTGATTCTAAGGAAGATGCCCTGTGTTACCTACACAAACTACTTAAAATCCTATTGTAAATGGATTCACAAACAAAGTACCTATATGCTGTATACACACAACATTTTGTAAGTAAACCAACTATGTTACTTTTAAAGAAGACTGTTTATTTTGTTTCTTGAGAGCATGATTTAAAGGCAAATATATTTCAAGGGAGAGTAGATGTTTTGGGCAACTTCAAAGAACACTTCTGAAACTCTGCTGAATATATATGTTTTTGTGCATTGGCATGTCTTTGTCTCTGGCAGTTCAAAGACATATCTACGTACATCAGATTAACAGCTGAGAGACCTAGTTGCCTTGCATGAATGTTGGTGAACCTCATTATTCAAAAGGTTGTGACTTCTAACGAGGTCATGTTTTTCCAGTGACCAGTGGTTTTTCAAGAAGGTTATAAATCCCATTTCCCAAATGATTATGGAGATTCACATTTTCAAAAAAAGTATTCATTTCAGTTTTGTCAGAGTGCAATTGGCTTTATTTTTTGAAGATGTGTTTGTGTTGATACAATCACCATTAGTTTTTGAAGGTGTGTTTGTGCATATAATGGCCTATCAGTACTAGTACACCTCTGCCTATCAGCATTTAAATACCTGCTGCTTCACTTCACTTAATAGGATGGCCAATGGCCTATTGATGCATGTATATGTAAAGCAGACATACATATATTCATATTTTTTCATGTGTGAGGGGGAGAAAACCCATGGGATTGGAAATAATGTGAAGTACAGTATAGCACACATGAGTATCACAGGACCTCCCTTTTAGCTGATAATTTTACTTTTACTTTAATTTAATGAAGATATGTGTGGCATTGACCTGGATACTATGGACCAAAAAATGGAAGTTGATTTTTTTTTACCTATACAAATAATGCTATGATCAAACAAGTTTGAAGAAAAATGAATAGTCCCATTTCTACTATCATCTTGACCCCACAGGGATTTCTACACTAGAGATACTGATTTTTTTAATCTCTCCTTCTAAGTCCTCAAATAATTCTGTTTGGTGATCCTGAATGGAGGCCACTTGATTATACTTTGGCCAGACTTCACCTGGAATATTGTATCCACTTCTGAGAACCATAATTAAGAAAGATGTTGAGAAGCTGGAAGGTGGCTAGAGAAGGGTGGCCAAAATGATAAAAACTTTGGAAGACCCTATAGACAATAGAAAGTTGGCAGCCATGTTTAAATATTTGAAAGGATATCACATTAAGGAGGGGACAAGAGGTTTTCTGCTGCTCCAGAGACTAGGATACAGAGCAATGGACTCAAATTACAGGAAAAAAGATTCTACGTAAACATTGGGAAAAACTTCCTTCCTTTTCTCCTCCTGAGAAAAATGTATAATATCACTAAGGACTACCATCTCACCCGCCTCATAGGAAACCTGCTACGAAACAGGAGCTTTTTTGTGGAGTTCCAGGGCCAGAGAAGCAGGTGGCGGAAACAGAAGAACGGCCTGCCTCAGGGAAGCGTGCTTGCTCCATCCATGTTCAACATCTGCACAAATGACCAGCCACTGCCAGAAGGGACAGAGAACTTCATCTATGCTGATGATCGTGCCATTACTGATCAAGCAAGGAGCTTTGAGATGGTAGAACAGAAGCTCTCTGAAGCTCTAGGTGCCCTTACCGAATATTACAGGGAAAACCAGCTGATCCCTAATCCATCTAAAACAGAGACATGTGCTTTTCACCTTAAGAACAGACAAGCATCCCGAGCTCTGAGGATTACCTTGGAAGGACTACCACTGGAGCATTGCAGCACACCTAAATACCTGGGAGTCACTCTGGACTGTGCTCTGACCTACAAGAAGCACTGCGGGAATATCAAGCAAAAGGTGAGTGCTAGAAACAATATCATACGAAAGCTGACTGGCACAACCTGGGGATCACAACCAGACACAGTGAAGACATCTGCCCTTGTGCTATGCTACTCTGCTGCTGAGTATGCATGCCTAGTGTGGAACACATCTCACCACACTAAAACAGTGGATGTGGCTCTTAATGAGACATGCCACATTATCACGGGGTGTCTGCGCACTACACCACTGGAGAAATTACACTGTCTAGCCAGTATTGCACCACCTGATATCTGCTGGAAAGTAGCAGCCAATAGTGAAAGGACCAAGGCAGTGACATCTCCAGCTCATCCCTTGTTTGGGTATCAGCCAGCACATCAACGACTTAAATCAAAAAATCGTTTTCTAAGATCTACAGAGACACTCGCTGTAACACCTCAGCAAGCGAGAGTCCAAAAGTGGCAGGCTCAAACCCAGAACCTCAATCAATGGCTGATACCAAATGAGAGACTCCCCCCTGGGCACACAGAAAACTGGGCGACTTGGAAAGGCATTGAACAGACTGCAGAGCCAACCTTAGGAAATGGGGCTACAAAGTGGAATCCAAGACATGCGAGTGTGGAGAAGAGCAAACCACTGACCACCTGCTGCAATGCAACCTGAGCCCTGCTACATGCACAATGGAGGACCTTCTTGTGGCAACACCAGAGGCATTCCAAGTGGCCAGATTCTGGTCAAAGGACATTTAATCAACCACCAAGGTTGCAAACTTTGTGTTTTGTCTGTTTGTTTTGTTAAAAATGTAATACAACTGTCTGGTTGCTCCTGACACGATAAATAAATATGGCAAGAGGTATTTGTCAGTGGAATATGCTGCCTCAGAGTGTGATGGAATCTCCGTTTCAGGAGGTTTTTAAACACAGTTTGGGTGACCATCTGTCTGGAGTGCCTTGATTATGTATTCCTGCATAGCAGAGGGTTGGATTGATGATCCTTGTGATCTCTTCCACCTCTGTGATGCTATGAGCCTTCTCGATGAAACTGAAATCATGCCACTTTTTCAAACTGTGCAAGAAAAGATCTAATTAATACAGCAGCATACAGAATTCAAAAACTAGTGATGTTTTTATTAAGCCAACTCAAATTGCGTACTATACATCTTATGAGCTTTCAAAGCTTTGCTAGCTTCTTCATCAGCCAAGGTGTTAGAAATCATACAGACAAGAAAAATGATGATGTTAAAGTCAAAGGCCTACATGTTGTCAAGATGTTTCTGTGTTGTCATTTAAGATGGTCTGGAGGGATATCAATAGAGGCAGAGGTCACTTCCCTCTTTGGCTATGTGAGTACAGACCATCTTAACTGACAACAACAAAAACAACATCTTGACAAAATGTAGCAACATCTAAAGGGTTACAGGTCCTTGATTTAGATGTCACACAGAAGGTACAATGTCATGACAAGGCCTTTCTTCCTTTCCCAGTGATAGGAAAAATGGTACCTAGGGAAGGACAAAAAATTGCTTGTTGATCTTTCTTTTCAAAGGCCTTACTTGTTTTACACCTCCCAGAACTGAGTGAAAGACTGACTGGCGTTGTGGCTGTAAATCTATACATTTCCAAGCTTCCAATATATTCTATAAAAGAAAAAAAAATCTGCAAAGGATATGGAAAAGCTGTTGAAATTGCACACATGCATGCAGTAATGTGGGCTATTATAAGATGTTATCCAAGTGCATGTGTCTATGTTCATTAAAAAGGGCCTCATCTGGTTGGAATGATTTAGGTTAAAAAAAATTGATAAAATTGAACATGATAGATTCACCCTCCCATAGCAACAATTGGTTTATTTACCTTTCTTGTTTAATGCTTGTCCTGTGTTAACCTTTTCAAACAACTGAAGCCTTCAAGCAACTTTGGATTTTTAACTCCAATAAGAGACTCCATGGTATAATTGTGTTCGGGTGCATCTACACCAGGCATGAACAAATTATGTCCTCCAGGTGTTTTGGACTTCAACTCCCATAATTCCTAACAGCTGGTAGGCTGTTAAGAATTGTGGGAGTTTAAGTCCAAAACACCTGGAGTGATGAAGTTTGCCCATGCCTGATCTACACTGTAGTATTAGTATGGTTTGACACCACTGCCATGGCTCTATGCTATGGACTAATGAGAGTTGTAGTAGAGAAGGCTAAAGACCTTCCACTTCATCACACTGGGGCTTTTTGCCCTTGCCAAATGGCACCACTTGACGCTCGGCAGACCCCACCCCATTTATCCTCCAAGAGCCGAGGAAGCATTGCAAGATCCTGCCTCGGCAACAACAGTGAGGTAAGTGGGTTTTGGGCATTTTGGGGCTCTTTCCCCTTTGTGATGGGGAAAAAGACAATATATGTTACCACCCTTTCTCCCACCTGATCAGGACAGGGCACCAACATGCCTTTCCCCATTGTCCCCATCTGATGGGGGGAGGAGGGAGAGTATTGGCCAAACGGCACATCTTCCCTCCCTCTGACGTCTGAAGAGGTCTGTAATACAATTTAGGGGCTGAGCTTATGTTATATATACAAGTGACCGATGTTCTTTGTAGTATTCGCCGCCACCACCTCAGAATTATTGGTCTGAGGAACCAAAGGGTGTGAATATGTTGTAGGTAAGGTGTGTTTGCCCTTGTTCTTCTATGGCTTCCTCAATGGCTGACTGGACTTTAAAATGGTTTGACAGAGTGAGTTCTGAGGAAATGGATAGACTGAGGCATACACCAGTTAACAGTGAACTAAGAAAGAGTTTATTGAACTTGGAACAAATATCACCTCATAGCATGAGGGGTACAGAAGCGTAATTCAGTTGGAGAGACTTAGGTACTTAAACAAGGGGTTCCACTGACAGTAAAGCTTTAATCAATTGTGAGATTCCTTCCACACACTGCTCTATCTTTAGACACAGTAACACTTGGAGAACAGATCCCTATCTGTCTCTCCCACAAGGCAAATAAGCACTCTCATATACTTTTCCACAGTATAATCAGACAAGTCTTTCTGTTACTGATCCTACTAATACAGTAACCTTAGCCCTTGTCTGTCTGCTTATTCCCTATACTAAAGGCTCACTTAGATCTTTCTTTCCCTGTCAGATCCCTACTGTAACTTCCTATCTTAAAATCACAACCTTCTCTGTCTCAAGTCAAGACACTTCTCCCCCCTCTGTCAAGAGCTGACAGCTTATTTTTCCTCTCTCAACTGACTCCTCCCCCAATTGCTTTACCCAATCAGGAGTCGGCTTGACTCCTCCTCCTGTCTCTGCCTGCCTTCCAAGATGACAGCTGCTGTCATGCAGGCTTCGGCCTTGTCGTCTTAAAGGTAGATTTCACAACAAGGTCCATAGTAAATTTTCATGGTTCCATAGCATTGAGCCATGGCAGTTCAAATGATGTGAAATGGTATTAATTCTACAGTGTGGATGCACCATTACAATGCTTTGTATCCTGGCAGTTCCAGTTAGACAGTTGGGTAAGGAGGTATTTAACAACTCCTTATGTAAGACATTTCATTACATACACAGAGGACAATAGTGGCACAGCTCCACCACCTACCTGTGGGCAATGGAGATATCAGAACATCCACAGAATGATTTCCAGAAACCAGCCATATTGCCACCATTGCTATTTATCATCTTCATCTGTATAAGTACAAAGGCAGAGCTTTCGGTCTCTCTAGCACAGTGGTTCTCAACCTGTGGGTCCCCAGACGTTTTGGCCTTCAACTCCCAGAAATCCTAACAGCTGGTAAACTGTCTGGGATTTCTGGGGACCCACAGGTTGAGAAGCACTACTCTAGCATCAAAAATGTTCTTGGCTATTTTCCTCTACTCTAGACCTTTCACTTACTGCTTCTGTGTCGGGAAACTCTAGTTTCATGTATAAATGCTCTGGGAAACTTTCATCTATTTTTGTATGCTACACATTTTTAGGTTCTGAGTCCTGGTTTTGAAAGCAGATGCTGTGGTTGAGCCCTAGCCAAAACCAATGCTACATTGCTCCAGGCATGAATGTGATCCTTGCAGAAGCTTGGTGTTTCAGCCAGAAGTCACAAGTAAGTCATATCTGGGATTCTTCTGGCTTGCCAGAATCGTTGCTGACAAAGATGTGATATAACAATGACAAATCATATTTCTCATCATTTTGTCACAGTCCTTGTGAAGTGCAAGCTGTTTAAGGAATTCAGAAAGCTGTCTTTTCTGAGTTAAATCATTGGTCCATCAAGCTTAATATTATCTACACCAGTCTTCTCCCATCATGGTGCTTTCAAGATGTGTTGGACTACAACTCCTCTCATCTCTAGCCAGCATGAGGAAGATGCATGCTGGATTGTAATCTAACACATGTGGAAACATCAGTTTGACACTCACTATAACTATGAACTTGTCAGTTATCAACCATGAGAGACTGGTCACGTTGTCCAAGTGTCTGATCACTGTCTCCCAAAGTAGTTACTATATTTCCAACTCAAGAATGGGAAACATAATGTTGGTGTACAGGAAAAGAGATTTAAAGATGGGCTTAAAGCCAACCTTAAAAACTGTAGCATAGACAGCAAGAACTGGGAAGCCCTGACCCTTGAGCACTCCAACTGGAGGTCTGCTGTGACCAGCAGTGCTGCAGAATTCAAAGAAACACAAATGAAGAGCAAAAAGGGAGAAATGTGCCAAGAGGAAGGAGCATCATGCCAACCCTGACTGGGACTACCTTCCACCTGGAAACCAATGTCCTCATTGTGGGAGAATATGCGGATCAAGAATAGGGCTCCACAGCTACCTACAGACCCACCGCCAAGACACCACATCTGGAGGACTAGCATCCTCGAGCTACAAGAGATTGCCTAAGTAAGTAAGATTAAGCTTAATAGTTGAGCATACTTTCTTTGCTCATTACAGCAAGTTATTCCCAAAGCATTACAGTACTTTGTTTTGTTCTTGAATATATAATATGCACCAACATGGCATTGTGAATATATGAATATGTCCAAGAATATATGCCAGCATTATATAGGCACTCCCTAAGTTATGAACAATATAGGTTCTGTAGGTTTGCTTTTAAGTTGAATTTACTTTTGATAGCATAGGGAGTGGTTGACATCCCTGTAGTGTTCATTTTGCTGTCTGTGCTGCTGTTGGAAGATTTCACTTCACTTTCTGTCCCTGTGAGAATTGGATTTTTGAAAAAAAAATGGCTTGTTGTGGAAACAAGGATTGGTGAGAATTTTTTAGTGGAGACACCTCTTCCCCATGATTACTCTTTCAGGAATGAATTTCCCTTCCTAGGGGTAAATTTCTCCTCACTTCTTGTTGTCTCACCTCTGTTCTTAACTATGACTTGTTTGTAAGTTGGATGTTTGTAACTTGAAGACTGCCTGTATAGTGGTTGACTGTTGGACAATGACCGTGGAGAACAGGTTTCAGATCCCTGCTTGACTGCAGATCACACACTCTCAGCCCCAGAAAACCCAGTGATAGGTTTGGCTCAGGCTCACCATTAGCCATAGATGACTTGAAAGCACACAGCCAGAACACTGAATATTACAGATTTCATGAAGACTGAGAAAGTACTGGTATATTCTTCCCCCATATGTCCTTTATTGTTCAGATATATCAGCAGGAAACTATATGCTGCAGCTGTTTCTCTCTCTTTCACTGATTGAGATTATTATTTCTGGTACCAAATATATTTTCAGATTTATAAAGTGGCACCATAGGAAATACTGTCTCGGTCCCTGTTTTCTATACACGTAGCAGAGCCTTGGCAGGCCATAGTAGATGTTTTAATAGAGCCGTGGTGCCATCCAGTGGCAAGCTTAAGTACTAACAGGAGGGAGAGAGGACAAGTACCAAAGGGGTACCCTTAAGGACATGCTCCTGGTTGTGTTTCAGAGAGCCAGGAGCCCCATTTAGTCTACTGCAAATAGAGTTTATACAATTTACTGTTCAGTCTACTATTCCCAGAATCCCCGATCAACATGAGCACTGCCTGTTGGCTGGAGGCTCAAAGGGCTGTAGTTCAAAAAGGTAATAGCTCCAAGCCCTGGTTGCAACAATAGCAATAAGGAGTCTTGTGGAACAAAAAAGGCTAACAGATTTATGATGGCATAATTTCTTTGTATAGATTACAACTCACTTTGTCTGATGCAACGAGCTCTGCTCCATGAAAACATATGCCCCAATAAATCTATTAGCCTTTACTGTGGTGCCACGAGGCTCTTTGTTTTCCTAATTATATTTGATCGCACACAGACCTCAGGAGTGAGAATCATTTGAAAGATGTACTCCATTAAATTGTCCTAAAGTGAATGATCTTCAAACCGTGGCCATATATCACAGCCAGCAAATGCCACTGGACGTCTCCTTCTATACCAAATTGTAACAGATAAAAAGTTAGCCATTCAATAGGATGTTTGGGGTGGGAGACAATTGTCATTGTTTTTGATAAGAATTCACAAGAGTTGCAATATTTTTAAAGGATTTCATAATAGGCAGAAATGATATTGGGATTTTAAATAATCATTTGCGAAAACTATAGCTTTTGAATCCCTGGTTTTTGAATTCCTGTTTCAGTGTTGCTCACCCCTTATCTCAAGATGTTACTCACCTTTAAAACTTAGGGTGCATCTGTATTGTAGAAATAATGCAGTTTGACACTACTTTAGCAGCCATGGCTCAATGTTATGGAATAATGGAATTTGTAGTTTTACAAGATTTTTAACCTTCCCTGCCAAAGAGAGCAGTGCCCCATGAAATTACAAATGGTAGGATCCCACCTTAACTGCATTGAGCCATTGCAGTTAAGGTGGTGTCAAACTACATTAATTCTACAGTGTAGATTTACCTCAAGACAGACATAATTGGGGATCCCCATCATAAGGATACTGTACCTATATGTCTAGTGCAGATTGACCAACATTTTCTTTTTGAAACAATTACCAAAATTTATTAATTTGTTCATATTCCATATGGCAGAAAAGTGTAAAAATTGGGGAACATATTAAGCTGAGGGTTTTTTCCCTTCCTATTTTCATGTAAATCAAATTATATCCATAAATGTTTAATATTAACCCTGAACTGAAAGCAAAAAATGCACAGCATATAGAAATACCAACAGCTAATACAAACACTGTGCATGCATTCAAACTGATACAGTGTGTTTCCATCATTAACATATGGGAAGTTTGGAATGAAGAACAGACTATTTTATAAATATGTGAATGTATGTTTTGAGACTGTTGGAGACAAAATACTGGGCTGCACAATATGCTTCTATCAATCTCCTGTTGATGCAAGATGCACTCACTCATCTCCTGCCGGTGGGCTTCCTGTAGACAATAAGTTGCTGCTATGTGAACAGAATACAGTTCTAGAAAGCCTTCAGTCTGATGTAGAAGAGCTCTTCTAATGTTCTAATGGAAAGCCTTCCTAAAGCAACAGTGGATGCTTTTGCAATTTTTTTTCTTACCAGAGGTTATGGCTTCCTACCTGGAACTGTTAAACATGATCAACTACTTTATCTCCAAGAAAACAGCAATAATTAGGACCTCATCCCAATGAAGGGTCTAAACCAGCTTTCCCCAGCTCAGCACCATTCTGATACAAAGGACTACAGCTCCCATGACTTCCATACAGCATGGTCATTGTAGTCCAACACATTCTAGAAAATGCCAGATTGGGGAAGGCATAAACAACAGATCTCCCTTCCCATTCCTAGGATTTCTGGGTTGGATTAGGTGTGTAATTTACATCCGTCTGTGCATATGGAGTAGCAGAAATGAAGTTCGATTTGGGCAGCCTAGCATATGTTGCCTCAAAAATTCCCGATAGACAGGCAGCAACTTGGTGCCAGATGTATTAACTGAAACTGATAGATGAGTTTCCATAAAATTTGATTACTGCACCATGTTCTAATTGTACTAAATGAAGCTAAGTGGATACTGCCTATTGTAAAAACAGGCCAAAGTTCTACTGACTTATTTCTGTGTACTTTCAAGGCATTTCTGACTTATGGTAACCCTAATGCAAACTTATCACTTCACAAGATTGGTTCAGAGGGCGTTAGCTTTTTTGCTTTCTGAGGCAGAGAGTATTCCTTGCCTAAAATCATTCAGTGTGTTTCCATAGCTGAGCAGAGATTTGAACCTTGATCTCCAGAGCAAAGTCCACTGCTCAAATCACTAAGCATTCCAGATGAACCACAATCCATTTCAGTGTCCTGGATTTCGGTGGGAACCCTGATCTGTTTTTTGGGAGCCTCCCAAATTCAGAAGGGCAGATATCTGTTTTTGCTCTGGGATGCCAAAAGATTTGTTTTCCTTCTGGCCCATTATAAATAAATGGAAATAGAGGAAGATTTCTAGAAAGAGACGGAGAGGAGAGACAGAAAAGAATCACTCCCTCACTGAAATAGCTTAAATAGCTGTGAGTTTTAGCTGAATTGTGAAGTCTATATTAGAGTAATACCTTTATAGGCCAGCTTAAGAAAACACAAAATGTGCAAGCTTGCACATTGCCATCACCTTTGAATTGACCTAATAAAGGTATTACACTAATATGGATTTTGGAATGTTTCTCATGGCTAACAAGGTTGCCATTGCTTTTTGTCAGCTTACCCGATATCTTTGCATTCTTAATGAGGTACAAATTAAGCTAGGGCTAAGCGACTTCTCAAGGTTATGAGACAGATAGCCTTGGAACATATAGGAAATAGCAAAGCTGAAAGCTTATCTGAGCATGCGCAAAATACCTTTCTGTTAATACTGAGTAGTAATAATATGAAACAATTAATGAGTTGAGCACAGTGCTTTGGATGCCAAAATCCCCTACTTCAATTCCAAGCATCTCCATGTAAAGCTGGAAAAGAGAAAATCCTGGAAAAAGACTCCTAGGGTGCTTCCAGACATAGTTTAAACCCATTTCAGAGCAGGTTAAATAAATCCATTCCGAAGTGGATTTAAGTCCCCACAGCATAGCTGACTAACTAGCTAAATAAGTAAACAGAGAAAAAGAAAAAAAAGGGGTTGCCCATTAGGTGTTCACATGCCCTCCCAGTAACTTTCAGGAAAGCATGGGGACACCGAGAAATCCCCTCACAAAGCCCTAAAAATAAGAGTAAACACTGAGCCATCATGATGCTTCCCTGCACATCTCCTGGAGCATACCAAGGACGCATCAGGAGATGGGGTGGGGTGTGGGCAGGAATGATTTTGGACCCCCCTCTTCCTAGCGTGTCATTGGCATGTTCCAGGAGGCATGCAGGGAGGCCTAATGGAAGCCAGTAAGTTTTAGGGCCTTTGGGGGTGGGTGGGAAGTGGCACCATCTTGCATCCTTGGGCTCCAGGAGCCCAAAAGGTGCAAAATGGGTATAGGGACTGGCCCCCGGGCAATCTCAGGAGTCTGCCCCCACAGGGCCCATAGCCTATTAGAACCAGACCTTTCAGGAAGGCCCAGATCTAATGAGCTATCTAATTAATTTGGGTTAAAGCAGGGTTTTCCTGCTTTGTCTTGAATTAATTCGCTTTCGGATGCCTTTGGTAAAAGTGTGAGTGTTCACGCATTTTGGGTCCTGTCTGGATGGCCCCCTTGGAAGCAGTACTGAGCTAGATGAACAAGTGGTTATAAGGAAGTTACTTATGCTCCTAAAACATTACAGATGATAAGATAATCCTACAGTGTTGGATGACCATGTGTCTGGTTTTACAGAAGATAGTCCTTCGATGAAGGGTTGACAGAGGACAGTCCTTTGTTTGGCGATGTTCTACAGATTGAGGACATCTCCAAGTAGAGGACTGTCTGCTCTCCTTCGAGCCACTCAACCTAAGCCATAATCCTGATCGAGAAGATCCAGTTGACATTGCCCAGTGTCACCAATAAGCCCCTGGATAGCAGTGCAACTAGATATATGAATTGTCTTGTCACAGGAGTCTTACTATGATAAGATTATATTATATTACTGTGTATTTGATAGTGCTTCTCTGTGCCTCAACATCTCACATTTCTAGTATAAGAGCAATGGTTCTTATTGCCTCTCTGCTCATGACAGCTTTCCTTCAGCTCTCCTCTTGCTTGTTTTATTTCTCTGACAAGTGGTCCACAAATGGTCATTTTTGAAGTGGCTGCTTCATGGTGCCATTCTTTTGCTCACTTGAGAGTCACCACCCTTTAGCTAGGAAGCATTTTAAGAGCCAGCTTGAACAGCACAGAGCTTTTGTTTGAGATGGGATTTCTTAAATTAAACATAATGATGTTGGAAAAGAAAGACAGATGGAAGGGAGGGAGGATAGGAGTAAAAAAAGGAGGGAAGGAGACAGGGATGGAAGGAAGAGAGGAAGGGACTGATAAATTCTCGCTGGCTTCCATGTCAGTGAGGTGGTTAATCCACTCTGAGAACCTATATACACTACTGAAAAAAGTATTACAATCTTCTGGTCTTAATTTGCTTTAGGATTCATTTATTGGTTATTTTAGCAGTGCAGGGTATCCACAAAACTCTTTTCCAGTTGGATCACTTTTTATGGGCTTTCTTGCTGTCCAGCCATTTCATCCATCTATAGAAATGGGAAATACAATGGCCATGTGGGAGAGGGCTATATTGAGGGCTGTGTACTACATCCGAAGAGTCCTGGAGACGTGGAAAGCCCTTATATAAACACTCAGTATTATTTACACCATCTTACATACTTTTGAGGCCTGCAGACTCAGTGTAATAAAGAGCACAACGACTTTAATGCCGAGTGGTGCCACTGTGCCATATAAAATGTAGTGTAATTGCCTCTTCTGGTTTATTTTGCTCTGCTCTTCTTTATATGTCATTTCTCGCTTCTACTTTCATCTTTCTCTTTACACACACACATGCACACAGTTGCAGCCTCCTTGTCCCATTGTGACAGAGATGCAAGTATATGTCAGCAGTTCATGTTGAATTCACGATTGTGCTTAAAATTTAATGTCAAATACTCGAGGCTATGGGAAGCTTAGGGGAAAACACAACTTCTACTAGCACCCCAAATTTCAAAGAAGCACAGAAATAGAAGAATACATTCACACACACATACACACATGCACATTTTGCAGGCAAAGAATAAATGAGATGCTTCACATAGATGGGAAGCTGGATTTAACTGCTCTGGTGGTGAAGAGTGTACTAGTCTATCTAAGCTTTAAGGGGCAAGATGGAAGTAGACCAGCCATGCAGAACTCTTGCATTTTGATATAGAGAGGAATGAGAAATTCATACATTTTACATTTTAACATGAACCAGAGCTGTGAAAAGTTATTTTTTTATATACTACCACACTACAACAGATTAGCACGACCTGTTTCCATGCTAACTCTGGTACAAAGCTATCTAATTACACACGTTTGAATCAATCTGCCAATTAACATTCCATTATGTTTTAAATTGGCATTCCTCTGAACTCTGGAATACTGTTATCCAATGACCGGTAAGTGTCCTGATTTGGCAATGCTATTTTTTTCATGCTACTTTTTTTAGCTGCTTTTTAAATATTTTAGTTTCGCTCTCTTACTACTGCTTTCCTCATTTGCTATTGGAGCCACGGTGGTGCAATTGGTTAAACCCTTGTAGTGGCTGAACTGCTGATCTGAAGACCTGAAGTTTGGCGGTTCTAATCTGCAAGATGGGGTGAGCTCCCATCTGTCAGCTCCAGCTTCCCATGTGGGGACATGAAAGAAGCCTCCCACAGGATGCTAACACATCTGGGCAATGTCCTTGCAGACAACCTCTCACACCAAAAGCAACTCCATTTCACCTCTGACACAATAAAAAAAACTTTGCTTACTTCAGTGGCTGCAAACTGAATTCAATGTATGAAAGCAGTTTGCAGCTGGTTAATTCCAATCAGCAGGGGGAAAGGAGTGCAGAATCTTGCTCCTCTCGGGGGGCTTCCAGCCATTACTAAAACCTGTGCCAAAATGGGTTAAAGAAACCCACTTCGGGGTGGGTTCTAGTCCCCACCCTACAACCCAGTCTTTTGGGGGGGGGGGGGTGGCCTGGGAGTTGGCAGCTACATGCCACCCTGAGTCAAATTGGGCTGACATGAAGCCACCCCAAAGCCCCCAATTTACCCTCTAAAACTTATTTTAAATAGGAAAATTCCAAATTATATTGCTCCTCTTCCTCCTCCTCTTCCACTTGTCCCTTTTCCAGTTTGGGAGTCAAACACAAAAACAAAGTTAAAAAATAATAAATTACAAAGGTTAAATGATTAAACTATCAAAAAGGATTAAAAGCACTTAAAAATACAAACCATACAAAGAATCTGAGTATAATAGCAAAAAAGTACCACATATCATTTCATCTTTAAGTATCCCTTCTTTGAAGAATCCCTTACCTAGAACCCAACAGATATATGTATTTCCCAAGATTCTTCTGTGCCTCCTACACAATAGTGATGACGCCTGCACAGATTTGTCAAAAGGGGGGAGGGGAAACCCTCTTCTCTGTCATTTTAAAATTAAGGCTAGAAAAACATCACTGTTATGTGAAAGCGCTTATCCACAGTCAAAAGAAAATCTCACCCTCTGTAATTTGCAAAATAGCAGGCAGAGGCTGTGAACTACTCTATGGTGCCTTCAATCCTCTTAACCAGACTTACCCCTGTGTCTTTTTCAAATCAGTAGGACATTGGCGAGAATTAAGCTGTAAATAAATGTGATATAGATTAGAAAAAAAGAAAGAAAGAAAGAAAGAAAGGGATTAGATTAGATTGTAGATAAAGAATAGACAAACTACTAGGCATGTGCTATCGATAAAAATGATTCAAAAGTCATCACAAAACTAAGGAGTTCTGGTGCTTCATTTTGAAAGTGTTTCTATGTATAGTTTGTGAAAAGATTGTTGCTATAACAAGAGTAATGAAATTTTGTTACTATTTCGTTACAGTAATTGCACATGCACATATTTTACTATAATTGGGGAAAATTTAGGGGCTCCTTTTCCCCTCATTTTTATAGGTATTGGTGTGAAACTTGCAACAATGATAGAACACATTTACTACTGTTAGCCCACCAAATTTCAGAGTGTTTCACATATCTATGGATTTTTGGGGAATTTTCACATTTCTATAAACAACATTTTTTTAAAAAAAACCTACAAAAGCATTCTACTGGAATTTTATGTGCAATGCACAAGCTATGTTCTCTTGACTTTACCAAAGTTAAAAATGAAATTATGCACACCTCTACAAATCTATAGTTCTAGGGTGTTGTGTTCTCCTTGGGATATTCTTTAAAGTTTTCTGCAAGGGACCAGTCTAGTTCAGGAATCAGATCAATCTGTCCTTCCTGGAAGAAGGAAGAGGTATCAGAAATAGACAAAGAGAGTGAAAAGATGGACTTACCTCTTTAGCTTCTTGCCCTGGAGCCCCCAATAAGTGACCCAAGGGAATATTAATTACAACAGAAGAAAAATCTTCACCATTTTCACTCTGTTAGTGGCTATGTTCTATATCTGCTCCAGGGAATGGCAACTGTAGAAGGTCTGGTGATTAGTCTTCTTTCTCCAAGACACCATGAAACTAAAGAGTGGAAAATCAAGAGCTACTTTGGTTCCATTTTAAGGGATCCAGAGATTTGCTGTCTGAGGAAGGGTGTTTAGAATTTTCTCCCCAAGAGCTTTAGTACAATGGCTCTCAACTTTGGTCCTCCAGTCAGTTAGTAATTCAGCTGTACTGGCTGGGATTTGGGAAAACACACACACAGAAGTGTGAGAATCATTGCTCTATGTCTCACAAAACTACAAACTCAAGGGTTCTCTGGCAGTTAAAATTGATTCATACTATAGTTGAGTAAAATGAAAGTCCACTTTTGGTTTCATTTTGTGAGATTTGGGGGAGCTTGGAGTTTTTACACTCTGTTTTAACATAAGTACTTTACTCTTGGTTGATTCTAGGACCAGAAAATGACAAAAATAAGTGAAAACATTGTATTTGATGGTGGAGTTGTGGGAGGATGGGGGTGAGAGACACAGGATAGAAAGAAACCAAAACCAAGGACTATACTTTTGCCCATTCCAATTTACACGAATATTTGCCAAGAAGAATATTATTCTGTAGTGCTATCTCATTCATAGACATGTTTACAAACTGTAGACAGGAGGTTCACCTAGAAACAGAAACAAAAGCTCTGGAAACTCTTCCTCTTTCTCTTTATTATTGGTATTAATAAATAGTATTTTGGCTTCAAAAAGTCTTTCAAAATATGGACATAATTTTATGAGGGGCAACAGAAAGCAATAAATGTGATGGAGATTAATAGAACAACAAGGAACATAGAATCATAGAATCATAGAATCAAAGAGTTGGAAGAGACCTCATGGGCCATCCAGTCCAACCCCCTGCCAAGAAGCAGGAATATTGCATTCAAATCACCCCTGACAAATGGCCATCCAGCCTCTGCTTAAAAGCTTCCAAAGAAGGAGCCTCCACCACACTCCGGGGCAGAGAGTTCCACTGCTGAATGGCTCTCACAGTCAGGAAGTTCTTCCTAATGTTCAGATGGAATCTTCTCTCTTGTAGTTTGAAGCCATTGTTCCGCGTCCTTTTTTACACTAGATATGGACCTCATCACATTACCTTTGGTCACCATTCTAGGACAATTCCAGGACAGAGCCAGGATGGACTCTGGCCCATCATATGACGCAGGGCTACTTCTGGTGGGGCACTGTCCTGGAAGCTTCCTAGGATGGAGCCCTGAGAACACAGGAGGCTTTCTGTGCGCTCATTAGGTAAGCTGGGGAAAGTATGGGGCAAAACCAGGCAGCAACTGTTTCCCTTGTGCGATGGGGGGGGGGGCAATGTGGGGCATGGGATGATGGTTTTCCCCACAGATTTGCTCCGCTGCCCCATGGATGCTCTCACTGTTCCCTGGCTTAAGGACTTCAATGTAATGAGGTCTTAAGTATAGCATTTTGATTCAACTTCAGACTGCCATTCTACATGCTCTGGGAATTGCATACTATATTAGTAAAACATATAGAGATTTTTGTACTGCGCTCTACAGTTTCAGGATTCTCTAAGCTGGAATCATGGCTATTAAAATGGCATCAAAGTGTAATGTAAACATGAAATCTATGTCCTACTATTCCATATAGAATAAGCAGTGGCATTAAAAAAGAGAGATGCTGATTTTTCTGCAATAAACCCCATGAGTAATGTATATAGCAGGCACAATCAAGGACAGGTCCCAAGATCCTTGTTGCTGGAGTGTTCTGGACATTTCACCTGAAAAACAGCTGGTGCAGGTTGGACCGCTGCTTTAGTGTTCGCTTCTCCATTTTTCCTTCCTGGCCCTGTGCCCTTTCTGTCTCCTTGTATCCTATGAGTCCTAGATCATCATTTCCCTCCGTAATGAAGCCAGTGTTTCTGGGAGAGAAGTTTCGAGAAGGTCTCGCACATAATCAGATTCCTCCTCTCAGGCTGTTTCTCTTCGGGTCTTGGAGCAGCTGGCGCTTCCGCAGCATAAGCTTGGCCAGGCGAGATGCTGAGCCAGTTTGGGTATTCTGGTCGCAGCGGCGTGCAAAATCCCATTATGGTTTTACTACGGTGAGTTTAAATATACTGAACCCTTCGCTGCTCCTGCTGCCCCTGCCAGCCGCCTTTGTAATTCACCCCAACAGGTTTTCAATCTCTAAGCAATTCTGCAGTCTGGCTACAAAATGGAATGGAGGGAGGAGGGGATGGCTGGCTAGGCAGCCGCTAGCCTTAGATTGGGGCTGAGAGAAGAACAGTATGGCTCTTTCCCCCACAGGAGAAAGATGGACGAGCCCATCTTCAACACAGGCAGCTCTTAGTGGTTGCAGCTGGAACCCTGGGAGACACACAGCTTTGCTAGACATTCAGAGAGAAAAGTGATGGATGAATTGGCCATCACAGATGGAAACAACACAACCCACTTCTTCCTCAAAGTATCACAATGGACTGTTTAAGCTCTTTGTTGGCTGGAGGGAGACATTTTTATAAGCAGAATGAAAGACCTGTTTCTGGTAGAAATTTAAGAAATAGCTTGATACTTTTTTGAAAAGTTACCATAATAGTTCCAAGGTCCAAGAAGGTAGTTAGTTGGCATTAAAGTTGCATTGGTTTAAAAACAATATGTTTACTTTTCCATTTTTCTAAAGTATCTAAAGAACCTCTGAAGATGGCAACTACAGATGCAGGTGAAACATCAGGAGGGAATGCTACTGCAACATGGCCAAAAAGCCTGAAAACCTCACAGCAACCCTCTATCTATAGAATACTTCACTGATGAAACCAGGACACATGTGGCCAACCACCATGAGTGTGATCAAGGTGGCAACAATTATAAATGAGGAAAAAAACAAAGTGAAGAGAGGCTGCAGAAATTTGCTTCTGCTTGAATCTACCAAGAAGGGCACTCTTTCCTTTCTTTCCTTTTCTCCCTTGGTGTTTTGATTGAAAGGAGGAAATGGAGGAGAGAGGAATTGGGACATGTTAATAGCACCTGAAAGAGTGGGACAACAGATGATCAATTAGGATCTACCAAGCTGGGGCACTTGGAGAATATGCTAGACTAGTCAAGTGTAATTACATTTTTTAAAAGATATGTGCTACAAGCTACTAGCTGATGCAAAACACATTCACCTTCCATCTTCTTTGCTGTCATCTTCGAAGTTGTAACAGAACACAAGACAGTAACATGAGTCGGCTGTTGAATCATGTCTTTCTTCTCAACTATTGGTGAGGCCACATCCATATAACCATAGAAAAACCTGAGGTGTTACACAACAAAAGGTGTGGTTTTGGTGTTTTTACACGTCATGTTAAGGCTTTAGTTCTTAGGGAAAATTAATTACAAATCTGAAATTCATTGTTTTCTTTATTGACCCTCAAAGGCTGCTTGTATTGCTAGAAAGCAAATTATGACCCTTGGGCAATGTGTCTGGCTAGGCAACCAGTAGCCTTTAATCTTGTGACGGAATTGTGTCCATGGCTTGTTCTCAATAAAGTTGAAAAAGAGTGAGTTTGAGTTTTGGAAGTATTATTTTTATCTTGTGTTGTGCTGTTAATTCAGGTAGGCAAAACTGTAGTTTATGTGTTGAACAAAACAAGGGAATGAATCCATGTTCAAATACAAACACAGATTGAAAAAGTGCAGTATGGCCTTGTGATAGAAAATTAGAGAGAAATGCTCAGACTAAAAAGGTAAAATTAAAATTTCATTTATTTCATATTGGATAGAAAAAGAGACAGACATTGTCTATTTTTACTAGATGAAACTCTAAAACTGGCTCAATGTGTAGGTATTAGCTGTCCTGAAACTGGAGATTCATGGATGCTCTCTTCATAGACAAGGGGACATCAAAGACTATTTTTTGGAAGAAGGG
Source organism: Anolis sagrei (assembly GCF_037176765.1). NCBI lineage: Eukaryota > Metazoa > Chordata > Lepidosauria > Squamata > Anolidae > Anolis > Anolis sagrei. Next base: position 165,803,876 of record NC_090025.1, read on the forward strand.
TGAACTGACCTCTCCAGGCAGGAAAGAAGCAAAGAAGGCCTGAGTACATAGATCAAAGAAAGAAACAGAGAGGTGAAACAAAAAGGTAGTCAAGCTCTTTTGAACTCCCTCTGTCACAAATTACTCAGCACTGATACTGCTTTGCTTCCAACACAAAGTACACGAAATATTGCTAAGATGGGGAAGGAGGATGAAGGGCCTCATAAGCTGCCATATGGAAAGCTTCCAAATACATTCAGGTATCTTTGTTTTTGTCATGCTTGTAAATTGACAGTGAATGCCAACTGCAAGTTCATTGAGTTGGGACAACATTGTTGAAATTATCATATTAATTGAATACCATGGGAGGTCATTTGGTCCAACATCTTCCAAAGTGCAGGTGAACACACACATATTTAGATTGTATGTTGTTGGCAAGTCTCATTGCTTTTTCTTGAAATGCCTGTGTACATCTGATGGTGCTATATAAATAGATGATGATGACTATCATCATGATCATCATCATCATCATCATCACAGAGCTGGGGAGCTCCCGGTGGCACAGTGGGTTAAACCCCCGTGCGGGCAGGACTGAAGACTGACAGGTCGCAGGTTTCAATCCGGGAAGAGGCAACTCCAACTCCTCATGCGGGGGACATGAGAGAAGCCTCCCACAAGGATGATAAAAACATCAAATCATCTGGGCGTCCCCTGGGCCACGTCCTTGCAGACAGCCAATTCTCTCACACCAGAAGCGACTTGAAGTTTCTGACATGACAAAAAAAAATCACAGAGCTAAAAGTACAATATACTCATATTTTGAAATCCTCACTTTTTCTGTTCTACTGTCAAACAGAAACTATTGTAAAAAAAAGGACTCTGAATATTTAGTCATTATGTGGCACACACCATTGGTTCTAGTCCCCTGGAGCTACTAGGCATGTGTGAAAAAAATGTATACTCAATAAAAAGGGTATTCTAAGCTAAGATATCTCTTCATGGAGGAGAATAGCTGCATATTTTTTATGCTTCAGAACATCATTTGGGAAAATTCATTAATGCAACAATATGAGTGGTTTTTCTGCATAGAATACATTTGGCGAGAGACGACATGTTTTCCTTCAAACCATTTTTTAAATTCTCCTGACAATATATGTTCTGCACAAAAAGCATTATTTTCCCAAAATCTACTGAGTAACATCTTGTTGTTGGTAAATACCAATATAAGTTTATTATCTGAACTTTTTCTTTTTTGAGAGTTTTCCTTAAAATACAATTTAGTTTAAATAAAAAAAGTAAAAGAAGAAAGGAGAGAAAAGAAAAGAAAGAACAAGTTTCTTTGGCTTCCTCAGTATCTTCCGTGACGATTCATCCTTTACTTTCTTCCATTTCCATCTTCTATTTGTTTTTTCTCCCTTCCTTTCTTCTAGGAGCAATGTATTCTTTTTATATCATTATCTTCTTTTTTGTTTTTTGTTTTAAGTATTCAGTAACACTCTCATTCCATTTCCTTTATCCATTTCCCCTTATTTTTTGAGATCAGATAGATAATTCTATCCATATTTCTTATGTCTAGTATCTTTTCCAGCCAATCCTCTTCTTTCAGTATCTCTTTCTCTTTCCATAATTTTGCGTAACAAATTCTTAGCAGAAACCAAAGTTTGTCAATGTTTCTATCCAATTTCTTCTATGTTATCCCCAACAAAAATGTCTCTGGTTCCAATGGTATCTTTATGCTTAGGATTTTTTTGCATCCTATTCTGTATTTTCTTCCAAAATGACTTCGTTTTTTCACCCGACCACCACCTGTGGAAATATGATCCTACATTCTTTCCATATTTCCAACATTTTATGTTTATATTCTTATAACATTTACCCAGTTTTTGTGGGGTCATATAGCATCTGTATGACATTTTTATCCAATTTTCTTTTAAATTTATTGTGTATGTATATTTGATTCTCCGATTACCTGAACTTTTTCCATTACACAATGGAGATATTAATTTCATCGCTGCATCATTGAAAATCATTACATTTTAACCCCATACAAGTGGTGGTTTTTCTCATCACAGATTGATGTGTTGATCTATAAATTCTGTGTATACACTGTATTTACAGTATATAATTGCTATTGTGCAATAGGAGTGGGCATTGTGTAATTGTATATGTGTCATTGGACGTCATTCATAGTGCCATCATAGTGGTGTAGCACAACACAGACAGTGATTTATGCTTAACCATCCTGATGTAGTATCCTGGCTACTGCACCGGGGGAAATGCTTTTTTCTCAACACACATTTTATATCTAAACATGTTTTCTGTGTGCATTTTTGTAGATATAAAATTCCACAATCGAGGCCCAGAGCAGGAAGGATTCTTAAAAATTGTGCAAAAGCCTACAAAGTTTTGCACAGTAGGGAGAAAACTGATGCAATTATTTGCATGCAGGAAGAAAGGAAGCAAAGATTTAATTCTCTAGGAATTACAGCGAACAAACTGCTCTACTTACATGACAGCCTTCCAGATATTCTAAGACAGTTAATATGTCTCTGTTTAGTCTTATCTTCTTTAGCCTAAATTTTCTATTTGCTGGCTAATTTCAGACCATGGTGTATGAGCCGCCTTGCATCAGTAAGGGTATGGGGGGGTTCACTGGGACTGCAATCTGAGGGAGTCCTGGTCAGATGCCCTATGGCTATCTGTTTCAAAGGAAAAGAAAGGCATGAGCACATATTTAGAGAGTTTCTGGCCTTTAATTTTGTGAGGGCACTGAATAAGTCACTTAATGTGTTGGGTGCATAATGCAGAACCCATTCTCTTGAAATCAATACCAAAGACTTTTGATGCCGTAGGCAAAGAAGATCTCTCTCCTCCTTACTTACACACACATACACACACACACACATCCTCCATCTCGTGTCCAGCAATGAATTGGACAGCTGAATTTTACTTCAGTACTAGTAAAATAACATTGTCCTCCCCTGCTCCAGAGGATTGAAAACTAGTTACATTCAACGGGTTTACTGTTGCTTGGATTAAGAACTGGATTTAAGAGGAGGATTGTTACAGTGCAGCTTTTCAAGAGATGTTGAATTACAACTCCCAGCAGCCCTAACCTCTACAGATAAGAAGATTTCTACAAGTTGCAGCTCTCAGCATCATGTTCCTCACCATCTGGAAGGCTACATGATTCCCACTCTAGAGGTACACCTTAGCCTGTTGTTGGGAAGTATGGATGGATCACAGGTTGTCCTCATTTTGTTTTTGTTGCCATAGGTTCTGTTGGCGACTGTGTTTGGATATTGTGTTTAATAGGGCTGGGCAGTTTCATTTCGTTAATTCGTAATTCGTTAAAAATCCGTTATTTTTTTTGTTAACGAAGCGATAACGAACCATTCTGGAGCAACTTAAAAACGAAACGAATTTTTCAATTCGTTTCGTAAATGCTTCGTATTTCGTTATGTATTCGTTTCGTTATTGGTTTGAGGTCGTTTCGTTATTATTTCCGCATGTCTGGGGCAAGTTTTATAGTTGTTTTTTGTTTAATTAGTGAAAAAAATTATAATATCACACCAACAGTCAACAACAGAGGGAGAGGGAAGCTTCAGAAGTTTTTTTAGCGTATTGTGCGATCGCGGCCGCCATTAACGAATCGATTCGTTATTGTTTCGTTATTGTTTTGTAATTTTTTTTACCATTTACGAAATTTCGTAAATATCGAACTTTTTTAAGGAAAATTTCGGAATTCTTTTAAATATCAAAACGCAAAAACCCCCAAAAAACGAATCGATTTTAGAAACAATTTTTTCCGTTGTTACCCAGGCCTAGTGTTTAACATTACATTAAAAACTGGGATACATATAGCCAAGCCATATCAGAGTGTAGTCAAGATGACAATGGTTATTAATAAGGAAGGACACATAATTCAGGAGAGGCAGCAATTTGCTTTTCTAAAGTCTACTATTGAGTTAATTGACTACAAACCACCTTGGTTTGCAGCTACTAAAATAAACTCAAGACAAAGGGGGATAATGGGAGGAAGAGAGAGAAGCAAGGATATTTTAAAAGCAGCTGAAAAGTGGGATAATGCAGAATTATTCTAGACTCTTGGTCAATTGAAAGATTCACACCTACCTCCAACAGACAATTCTTTCTTCCACCATGGACATTTCACAGATATATAAACCCCATTTTCCTAGTTTCCAACAGACCTCACAACCTCTGAGGATGCCTGCCATAGATGCAGGCGAAATGTCAAGAGAGAATGCTTCTGAAAAAATGGCCATACAGCCCAAAAAACTTACAACAACACAGTGATTCCAGCCATGAAAGCCTTCGACGATGCATTAAATCAAGACTCTCCCTGCCAAAGCAGGACAGTTTAGGCCTTTGTTGTTGGACAGAACTTGTGGCACTGCCCTATCTTCCAGCAGAGCGGAATGGCCAAGGAGTTCGAAAGGAATGGTTGAATTGCTGGTTCTGGTATCTGGCAGCTGAAGCAAGTGTTTAACTTTCCCTAATGTAGACTTGACGATGCTGGCTGGGAATTCTGGGGGTTGTAAGTACCACATTTCCCAAAGTTCTTGTTCAAAAGTTGTTTTGTACACAGACACCTTAAGCACCTGTTTGCCTTAGCAATTTTATCTAGTGCCTTATTTCCCAGAATGCAATTTATGTTTAGAATTCATGAATGCAATCTCATCTTATTGAATTTATTCAGTATGCTTTCCCCCTTCTTCGATCTGTTCAGGAAAACAACATATAGATAAGCAGGTAGGATTGGGCCCTAACTGACGGAAAAGGCATACAGCCGGCTAAAGACATGACCTAATCATATCTGAATGACTTGTTGGTTTGGTTCTCAATATTAACATCCTTACAACAAATAAAGCCCTAGAATAAATAAAGCACTGGCAGCCTCAGGAACAGAGTAGGAGGGTGTTGTTTGGGAATGATTTCATTCAAGGAATATGTGACTAGAATTAGATAGCTTCCCTCCTCCGTCCATGGCAGAAAAGTGAAAAATTGGAGAAAATATGTTTTCAAGAAGAGAAACTAACCAGTGTGGAGGTTTGGCATTATGATTCCTGATTTGGACTGTGTTACTGTCATATTGATCCTGCTAATCTAGAGCAGATATCAGCCAGTTGCTGTGTGGAACATGGGTGATTCATTGAAAAGCAACAGTGGAGTCATTTTTAATCCAATTGGACAAAGTCATGCCTGAGCATTTTTGCCTCATATTTTTGATTCAGCAAGCTTTAGTAGAGATTGTGTTTGTTTTCACTAAAAATAATTAGATTGGAGTAAATAATACCCCTCTCCTCTAGAGGGTGAACCGGGGGCTGTAGCCCTACCTAGACCAATAGTTAATTTGCCCTTGCCAGTTACATTCTACCCTCCACCTTCTTGGGGACTAAGAACACAAAAACCCTACAAAAGTGAAAAATACACAAAAATAAACACTGTTTCTTTACCTGAGAGAGCACCTCTCTAGGAATTTCTGGGTCCTTCACATGAGAGGCTGACCATGAAATCACACTGGGAACCTACAAATATAGACAAAAACGTTTTCTTAACACATCTATAAGCCCTTCACTGTGTCTTTATGGTCAGCTTCTAGTGGAAGCTGATCATACAATCATGCAGGTGTGGCAGCAATTCTTAGAAAGCTCATATTAATCAAATCCATTAATTTTATTTATAGAATTTAAAGTACATGGACTAGAATGACCATACGACTGGCGAGACTGTTTTTGTTATTTATTGTTTTAATGATTGCTTATGTACTGTCTAATTATGATTTATGTTTAATTGTGGTTTTATTATTATGGTTGTTATGCTTTGGCATCCAGTGTCCAATGTATGGCATTGAAGTTTTGTCAGTTATGTGTAAACCGCTTTGAGTCCTCCTAGGGGTGAGAAAAGCAGTATAGAAATACTGTAAATAAATAAATAAATTTATCAAATCTATAAAATTTATACTTGCAAATGTGGAGGGCTGACTGTAGTGGGAAAGGAGAGCAGATAAAGTACCATGGATATTAACCACAAGGCTTGGAAAATACATTTTTTTAGGACTTATTGAGTTGTAGTTTTCAAAGTAACTTTCCTAAGTGGAACGTTCTCACCTGAAGGTTGCATCCCTGAAAACATGGGGCAAGTGTTGGCCATCGCCTTACATGGGAGCTGCCTTTGAAGCGTTTGCTTGTTGGAAAGAGAATGAAGAGAGTAGATGTGCTATAGACTAGCTTGATTTGACCCCAAGTTGAACCTGCTTGGTAGAGCATATAAAAATATACCCCAAAGGAACTGAGTTGAGCTTTCACAAGCAACAGCCTGGCATAAGTAGGCTAATTCCTACAAGCAAAATCTTACACTGGTGGAGCAGATCTTGACTTACGTACACTCAGATAAGTGCACTGGGACATGTTTATTCATATGCATACAAAGACAGGCAGGGAAGCAGAAGGAAAACACAGACAAAATTGTATTTAAATTACGATTCTGCTCACATAGTTGGCAATCAGATGCATGCAAGAAGGTCACAAACAGAATATAAGGTCAACTGCACTATCAGCCTTTTTCAACTCTCCGGCAAATGACAATGGTTAGCCTCAACTAGACAAAGGACTTCTTCGCATGGGGCAAAATAGCCTTGTTTCACTGATTTTATTTACCACTTGGATTGGGCCTGCCATTTACATTCACACAATGCACAGTAAGCCCCACCCACATTACTCCCAAAGCGTTCCACTACTACAGGGAGGAAAGTGTTTTGGGTAGCTCCTATTGAGCTACCTGCACTTTCCTTCCCTTTCCCCTTATGATGGGGGAAAGGGTGGCAGGCCAATGCACATTGCTACATGTTGCCACTCTTTCTCCCATCTGATGGAGACAGGGACAGGGTGCCAACACACCCTGTCCCATATCCACCATATGATGGGGGAAGGAGGAAGGGCATGCAGGACACGTGTGAAAAGGTCCAAAGTCCATTGAATCAATAATAATTTGAAAAGTGAATTTATCACACAAAGCATGCAAATTGCAATTACAACAGGATGAAAGTGTCTTTGCCTTGGATTTATCATATGATGTCTCTCTTTTCTTGCTGCTCTCTTGGTGGGGAACCGATTGTTGGAAGGCATTTCTTTTTAACAAAATGAGGTCATTAATGGATTATTTGTCAAAAATGCTTTTCAGGCTGTTCCCCACTGGCAGAGCAGTGGGATAAGAGTACGTTATTTGATAAATCCAAGGCAAAGACAATGTTGTGCTACTGTAATTGTGATATGCTTGCCTCGTGTGATCAACTCCTTAGATAAACTTCACTAATTCAGTTGGCCTACTCTAGTTGGGACTAACAAATGGATTTAGGATGTGGAAAAACACATTGCCTCTGATGCTGGAGGTCTTGCATAGCCACCATGGCTACTTGCCACTGATAGCTTTATCCTCGTTTAATTTGTCTAATCCCTTTTCAAAGCTTTCGAACTGGCAGTCATCACTTCACCTTCTGCCAGCAATTTCCACACTTTAACAATGCATGTCATGAAGAAGTATTTCTTTTTTTCCCCTTTTCTCATCACAGAACTCCCACCATTTAGCTTCACTTGATGAATCTGGGGTGTGATATTAGGAACGGGGAGAAATAATTGTCTTTGTACATCAGTTTTCATTTCCTTTTGGGGTAATGTCAAGCTGCAGTTTGCCTAGCCTTGTTTTAAGGTATTTGAGGGCAAAAATCACTTATAACTTTCTCCAAAATGAGAATTCTGTATCAACAACTTCTGTGACATTATGAAAGATCACTGGATTTTCCTGTTAGATCACAAACGAAAAGGAACCATCTGTTGAGAATTAGGAATGAAATCAAGAAACCTTGACTCCATATACCTTCCCTATGTCTTTCCCTGCCTGCTTGTATTTCTAATGGTTACGTTGAGTTGTGTTTCTAATGTCACTCTGTCATATCAAAGTGTTCTGCACACTTTCTTCTACAGTGTATGCTGCTACTTGATACCAATTTGTCTTGGTATTGTTGACTTCTAGAAGATACAACAGAAAGGGCAGGCTTCATCCAGAGAGCTGTGCACTTCCATGTAGCATAGCTACATGGAAGACCTTGGTAAGTTATTGAATCTGCAAATCAAGAGATAGAGTGTTAGTAGGAATCACCTAGCTGACCAGAATGAGTTCAGTTCTGCTGGGCCAGAGGAACAGCATCCCAGAAATCTTGGAGAACAGGCAAGGTGTCACAAGACTGGAGAATGGCAAACACTGTCCCTTGTTTAACAAAAGGCAAAAAATGTGATCTAGGAAACTACAGATGAATCAGCTGGACCTCAATATCATGAAAGAGACCATGAAAAATTGTCACTGACCATACAAACCAAGTGCACATGTTAGAGCCCTTTCTCTAGTCACAGCAGAAGTGTCCATCTTAGTATGGTGAGTTTTAAAGACCCAATTTGCAGGTGTAAAAATATGTTTAGACTCCTCAACTGGAGGAATATTTAATAAACAAATAAATGTACTCTTGGGTAGCAATTATCTGCTCCTTTCTAAACTAATCTAAAAGAGAAAATAATCTGAGAGAGATCTGTTGCAATATATCCTCCTTCTTCAAATATCAGACTAGAAGAGAGGAGCAAATGGTTCGTCTTGGATAGATTCTTTTTGTTTGACACAGGGGATAGTCACTTTATTAACCCCAATTGAACAGGACAATATTATCTGATCAAACACTTTTGGGATAATGAAGGAAGGAAAGACAATCAGGAAAAGAAGGCAAATGCTCCTAATGTCACTAAGCCATTTTATCCCTAGTGGACAAGAGAAGAGCAGGAATGTGTTTAGAAGTTGCTGTTTCTTTCAGCACTTTGGATATCTTCAAAAAGAGGCTGGGCAGCTGCCTTTTGAGAATGTTTTAGCTGGAGATCTTGCACTGGGTTGGATGTCAGACTTGATGACTCATCAGAACCTTTAAAATTCTGATTCTACCAGGCAGAGTCAAAACCATTTAAAGAGCCAGTGTTTTCCCACTGATGACTATTCCAAGCAGGTTTCTTTACTATTACATGGTCATAGTGCTATATTCCACTTTTACTTCCATTGCTGCATCCTTTAGAGTTCTAGGATATGCATTTCATGGAGGGATACCTAGAATTCTTAACCAGAGAGCAATAGTGCTTCCCCAAATGACACATTCCAGAGTTTCAGAAAATGCTGCTATAATTTCTTGGTGTGAATGGTTCCCTGCTTTGAAAAGTACCACCTCCTAAATTAAAATTGGATTTAAAAAAAGAATGCCAAAAGGACTCTGTCTTTTTTCTGGTTGGATGAGGGGTGGATGAGGGGTGGATGCATCTGGCTTTGAAGGACAGCTACAGCACCTGTAGGTTTCCAGAAACAGCCATTTTTGTTTTTCATTTGAGGAAACTGGGATCACAAATCTGTCCTGTAATCCACATGCAGCAAACTACTATTTTCTTACAGAATGATTATTGAAAAGAAGTCTGAGCTTATTAACTTTTCCCTATTAAAAGTCAAACTTATAGTATATCTGCAGGGCTAGCAGCTATTATGTGGGATAAGAGTGATATGGACATGAAATATGCATAACAGATGTGAGCTTTTATTGTTTTGACAACAAACTTTATAGCTGACAACAGGGTCCTGTCCTTCCAATTTGATTCATTTGTTAATAGATGACAATGGGATGTGTAACATGGAAATGTGATCACAAAATGTGATTGTCCCAATTATAGTAAAGGCTTACATTTTTTTAAAAAAAAATCACTAATATTAATATGCTAAAAGAATCAAAGATGCATAGAGTCAAACTAGCCAAATGTGGCAATATAAGAGAGCAAACATGGTGCATTTATTTATTTATTTATTTATTTGATTATTTAGGGCATTTATATCCTGTCCTATTTCACCTCTGCAGAGGGACTCAGGCTGGCTAACAACCGGCACAGCACAGTGCCCAAAATAAGAAAAACTTAAACATATATAATATAATAAAAACAGTATAAAAACAATATAACATATTAAAACACATCACCGAATTCAGTTGTCATCCTAGTGGTTTTAGTGCAGGACCACAAATATCTAGAGAACAGGATTCAGATCCCTGCTGAGCCATGAAAACTCAGTGGCTGACCTTGGGCAAGTCTAGCTCTCTCAGTCTCAGAGGAAGGCAAAAGCAACTTGTGACCTCATCAGATGCACTGCTGGAATTGCCATGTCTTGAGCAGGGACATGGGAAACCCATCACCCCACACCCCGCATTGCCCGTCTTCCCCCCTACCTCATCCCATTGGGGGTGGGGGGAGAGGCCACTGCCCGGCTTCTCCCTGTTGATCTGTATGCAACATGGGAAGCCTCCTGTGTTGGCACAGCAGTGGTATGTGCCAGTTCCGCTATAGTTTTATGATGGAACCCTGCTGGATTTAGTTCTATATTGTGGGATGGGAGCCGGCAAGCTCCATCATAAAACTACAGAGGAACTGGTGCATGCCGCCGAAAACTACCCCGTCTGATGTCGTTGAAGGAACACAAGAAGAATTCTTCATAATTTTATTTCCATGGCTGTGAGAAAATTCACAGAAATTCTGTGGTTTGCAAAAACTATGCACAGTTTAGGATTTTGTGTAGGAAAAAAGGACATGGTTTGTTTTGTGCAGCAAACAACAATTTCTGGATATTTGAGAAACCCGTTTTAAAACTGTTTTTGGAGTATTTTCAGGTATTCTTCCTGTGCTTGCTGTGATATCCTCTCAAGCTGCTTCTCTGCTTTGTTTAAGAAGTAGTCCCTTAGTGGTAGCTAATGAATGCAATCTTTTCATTTCTGCTTGAATCGAATGTTCTGAATGTTACCATACTGAGTACATGAAAACTTGATCTGGGGATAGATCTCTTTCCCTCCTGCCAGACTTTCAGCACCTGTAGGAAAGGAACCCCACTGGCTCCAGACAAATCACTATAATCTTTGCTTCCCATTCCTTCCGCTTAAGGAAAGCTATGTTTCTTTCTCATTTAAGTAATAACCATCTGTTGGGAAAGCTTCCAGCATGGATAAAAACAGCAGGTAAGCTGTTGGTGCCATGGTGTTTTGACTTAGATTTAGCTGTGTGCTTTTGAGCGATAATGGCAAATTGAGCAGTGGTGGACATTTCCACCCACCAAAGCCTCCTTTGAGCTCTGCTGCTGTGATAAAAAAGATGGACTCTCAGTACTCTCAGTACCCTATTCACAGCTTCCACAGTTGGAAAGACCGCAGCTGCTGACAACTGTCATGATGATGGGTACCTGTTCGCATCAGCACCACACAGGTAGAGCACAATGCAGGAGGAAGATAGGTGTGTTAGAGATGAGCTATAGTCAGATCCCAGCACTAGGCAACATGAGATGTTTGTTTTCAGGTGGAGATATAGAAAACACAGATTTGTGTAGACCCTGTGACTTGCCCTGTGCTCCCAAATTTAGACCTCTGTTCTCTGCTTGCCACTAGCAGCATTCAAGTAGGTTCAAATACTAATAGGGTTGCTTTTTTACATATAATGGGTGATAATGCCATCTCAGTCTTTGATGCAGTTAAGGCAAAGTCTTAGGGTAGCTGAATGATGGCTCCTATTTTGTATGCAATACGGACTCTTTAAGGTTTAGAAAAGGCAGAGGAACAAGAGACCAAATTGCCAATATAGGAAGGCAAGGATTTTCAGAAAAATAACTATTTCTATTTTATTGACTGTTCTAAAACCTTTGACTGTGTGGATCATAATAAATTGTGGCAAGTTCTTGGTGGTATGGGGATACCAAGTTGCATTGTCTGTCTCCTGAGAAATCTGTATAATGACCAAGCATCAATGGTAAAAACAGACTACAGAACAAAAGACTGGGTCAAGATTGGGAAAGAAATATGTCAGTGCTGTATACTCTCACCCTACCTATTCAACTTGTATGCAGAACACATAATGCAACGTGAGAGGCTTGACGAATCCAAGGCTGGAGTTTAAATTGCTTGAAGAAACATTAACAATCTTAGATATGCAGATGATGCCACTTTGATGGCTGAAAGCGCATAGGAGCTGCGAAATGTTACAACCAAGGGGAAAGAAGAAAGTGCAAAACCTGGTTGCAATTAAACATAAAAAAGCCAAGATTGTGGCAATCAGACTGATTGATAAATGGCAAATAGAGGGAGAAAACATGGAGGCAGTGACAGACTTTGTATTTCTAGGTGCAAAGATTACTGCAGATGCAGACTGCAGCCAGGAAATCAGGAGACGTTTCCTTCCTGGGAGGAGAGCAATGACCAATCTTGATAAAATAGTGAAGAGTAGAGACATCACACTGGCAACGAAGGTCCACATAGTTAACGCAGTGGTATTCCCCTATGGATATGAGAGCTGTACCCTAAGGAAGGCTGAGCGAAGGAAGATGGACACTTTTGAACTGTGGTGTAGGAGGAAAATTCTGAGAGAGCCTTGGACTGTAAGAAGATCAAACCAGCCCATACTCCAAGAAATGGCTGCTCACTGGAGGCAGAGGCGGCCCTAGGTAATTTTCAATGGTAAGCAAACAGTATTTGCCAACCCCCCCCTCCCCCCCCCCACCAATCACTGATATATATTTTCTGTTCATCGTGGGACTTCTGTGTGCCATATTTGGTTCAATTCCATCATTGGTGGAGTTCAGAATGCTCTTTGATTGTAGGTGAACTATACATCCCAGTAACTACAATTCGCTTATGTCAAGGTCTATTTTCCCCCAAGAGTGCCTCAAGAGTGCCCCTGGGCAAAATCAACTATACTGCAAATGCTTACTTTGCGTAATGGGTTGAGTTGCTCCTGACTGGAGGGAAGGATATTAGAGGCAAAGATGAAGTACTTTGGCCACATAATAGAAGACAGGAAAGCTTGGAAAAGATAAGGATGCTGGGGAAACTGGAAAGAAAAAGGAAGAGGGGCTGACCAAGGACTAGATGGATGAATTGATGGTATCCTTGAAATGACTGGCTTGTTCTTGAAGGAGCTGGGGGTGGGAATGACTAACAGGGAGCTCTGCTATGGGCTGGTCCATAAGGTGATGAAGTGTTGGAAACAACTGAACAAATAAACAACAGAGATCCTTTTCTGTTATACAATTATAGCACTATGGTTCCATTTTAATTGCTGTGGCAACACTCAATGGATTCCTGGGGTTTGTAATTTGGAAAGGGGTATACTATTTAGTACTCTTAGCCAGAAAACTTTACCTCTCTAAACCCCAGGATTTCATAGGATGTAGCTATGACAATTAAAGTGGAATCAAAGTGCTACAGTTATGTAATGAAAGAGCCTCAGTTCTCAAGTGCAGGATGGTCTCGTACACATCCAACAGCAGGTGAAGGCATAGATCTTTCTCCAAGCCTGATATTGAGGTGGCCATTTGGTTCACTTGGCAGTGAATACTGTTCTTTATTTGTAAGTGTCCTGTGTGTAAAAGCCTCTGAAATTCAAACCTGACTGAAAAATAAAGAACCATTGGAAGAAAAGTGAGGGTCTTGAAGTTGAGCGGCTGGACTGAAAACCACTATTTACTATTAGTTATGTCTTTTGTCCATATTCTTTTTTTTAAAAAAAAAAAAAAAATCTCATATAGCTCCTCTCAAACATATCAAGAAATTAGAAATTTTTGAAAACTCTCATAAAAATGACTGTAATGGTAGTTTCATCCATATCAATTTGGAATACAAAGAAAAATGTTCACAAATTTGGTGCCATGGCTGTTAAATTAGTATCAAACTGCATTAATTCTACAGTTTAGATGCACCATAATCTTAATTATTTATTTATTTACCGTATTCATATCCCACCCTTTTCACTCGAAAGGGGATTCAGGGGGCCTTACAATAGGCAACAATTTGATGCCTTATCAAACAAATAATAATAATAATAATTAAACATATACATTAAAGGCCTAAAAATTAAAAAAGCAAAATAAACATTTAAAACAATTATTAAAACCACACAACCTGGAATCATAGTCAAGGCTGTTCCAGTCATAATTGTACATATTCCATCTGCTCTTATTGCACTTCTCTTATTGCAAAGGCTTGGTTCCAGAGCCATGTCTTCAATTTCCTTCTGAACATCAGGAGGGATGGGGCTAAACTGCTACTACTTAATAGAAGTAAGATGATAAAAGACATTGAACAAGATATTGTAAGTGCTGTTAAACAATGGAACACAATGCCTTGGAGTGTGGTGGAAGCTCCTTCTTTGGAGGCCTTTAGACAGAACCTGGATGGCCATCTTTCAGGGGTACTTTATGCTTTTCCTGCATGGGAGGGGGTTGGACTAGATGGCCCATATGGTCTCTTCCAACTCTATGATTCTATGATTTAGAGAGATAGGCAGGCTTAAAGATCAGTCTTTCAGGTCAAGTAAACACAACTGAATGGAATGCTATACCTAGAATTGTTTATGTTATTTGTGAGATTCCTCTATACCTTGAAAATATATTCAAGAACTACATGCCTTGTTTAGGAGATGGGTAGAAACAGTACTTTGTTCACATTTTTTATATAACATAATTTCAGCAGTTAGAACTGTGCAGCAAATACTGTCTTGTCGATTGCAATTTGACCCATACATCCATGCCAAATTGACTTTATGGGGCAATCAAGATTTGAAAATAGTAAGGAAGCATTTTTATGGATGGTGTGATCTGACAATAGAATTGTTACCTTAAATCAGGTACTTGGAGGTGATGATGAGTTTTTGCCCTTTTCAATTTTACAAGATCAATTTAACTACCTCTGCCAGTTAAAATGGCAACATCTACAACTGAAACATTTGTTATAGATTTGGTCCTGCAACTTAAAGGGCATCTGAGGTTGCCTTAATATTAGAGACATTATTTGAGGCCAACTAAATGTGTGTGTGTGTATCCATTTGAAGTACACAACCCACCATTCATATATACATTTATGTTATCTATAAAGAAGTATGGCATGACAGATTTATAGCAGGATCATAATAGAAAATTGGAATATCCAATTCTGACTAATCAATGGCCATCGGTTTAACACCTATAACTATGGTTATTGAACACTGACTATGTTTTATACATCAGAATTATGCTTTTCTACCTGTTATATAAGATGTAATCACCATTCTGACTCTTCAAGAAAGATGTAACGGTCACTGCAACATCAACTCCAAAAGAACTTGATCAGGAAATTGGTGAAGGTGTCATTTACATATCTGAACCATATAGTGGGCTTTTTTGTTGCTAACAGCAACAAAAAGCCCCCTATATGGTTCAGGTATGTAGATGACACCTTCACCATTTGGAGCCATGGAGAAGAAGAATTAAACAGGTTCCTGGATCACCTTAACAGCATCCTCCCTATCACGAAGGTTTTCTAAGATCTACAGAGACACTCGCTGGAACACCTCAGCAAGCCAGAGTCCAAAAGTGGCAGGCTCAAACCCACAACATTTAATAAATACCAAGTCTGCAAACTTTGTGTTTTGTTTGTTTGTTTGTTTTTAATGCAATACTGTTTTGGTTCGCTCCTGAAATGATAAATAAAAAAAATACTTTTTTTGTCCTGTCAGGAGAGACTTGAGAATCGGCAAGTCACTTCTGGTGTGAGAGAATTGGCCATGTGCAAGGACGTTGCCCAGGGGATGCCCAGATGATTTGATGTTTTATCATCCTTGTGGGAGGCTTCTCTCATGTCCCCGCATGAGGAGCTGGAGCTGGTAGTGGGAGCTCATCCGCCTCTCCCCGGATTTGAACCTGCGACCTGTCGGTCTTCACAGTCCTGCCAGCACAAGGGTTTAACCCACTGCGCCACCGGGGGCTCAACAAAATACTAATTGTTGGATATTTCCTTCTTGCATATGTTGTCTCATGCTAGCTACATTTTGGGAGGGAGTAATCACACCAGTAAATTTGGATCTGGGAAGTTCCTTGATATTCACAGATGTGCCCTTTCAATATTTTCCTGCTTCTTGGAAATTAACAAATGGCCAATGGAAGTGAGTTTTTTGCACCCTTTTAACTGCTATAAGATTGATTCTGGAAAGATATTTTTGTTCCACTTGTGATCCAGTGGACAGAAAAATAATAGTAATCTCACAAAGCTTGAGATTTGAAAGAATGATGTATAGACAAAATATACAAATGGGGTTCTGTTTGGACATTGGGTAAGCTTTTATACACACACATAACTAATGTGGTCATTTTACTTTGTTTGTATTTTTATTTTCTAACTTTTATTATACTGAAACAATTAGATCTCACCCATGATTTTTATAAAACCAAACAATCTTCATGTCTATATTTCACTCCCAATATTCCTGGCTGGAATTTACTTCCTCCATTATCAGTTAGCTTTTCATTTTACTACTGGATGCTGCATCATATCTACTTGAAAGGATGCCTAATGCTCGAATTAAAACTGTGTTAAATCCATTTTTCTGCTAGACCATCACCAGTCATTTTAGTCTCACAAATACAGAGACAATTTTCTGTATTATCTACTGATCTCTAGCTGGATCACTGATTTTTAAATGCTTGTTATCTTTTAATCATCTCAATTTTAATGTCTGCTGGACATATAATTCCAGTTCCCTTGATGTATGACTTAAATTCACTTTAATTCTACTTTAATAAATAATGGTTTTCTTAAACCTCATCTGTGGTCTTCAACTTCTTTTTCCCTTAGAGTGTAAGCCGTTACTCAGTTATTCAGAGCTCAATGTCAAAATGATCATCTATGTGTATGTATATAATTTACAGGTGATATGATGTACTGGATTACATACATTAGCATGCAGGCATGTGTGTGTATACACAGGCATTCATAATAACAGGTGACTTTCCTTTCCCCCATTCCTTTCCAGCCGCAATTATGATGATGCTTTAGTTATCATTCTAGTGCCTTTCAGATGTTTTGGAATACAGTTTCCATAACCGAACTATTCAAAAGGATTATGGTGGTATAATATTATAACAGTCTCCAAGTATCAGTTTGAGGAACACTGCTTTTGATGCTATGAGACTCTACATGACTGTAGCAGTTTGATACTACCTTGGCAGCTACCTCTCCACAAAAATCAACATTGACACTGAAATACAGCACTGCCTGAGCTCTGTGAGTGCAGCGTTCTTCTGAATGAAGAAGAGAATGTTTGAGGAATGGGACATCCATAGCCATGTCCTCCCAACCCTGCTATACACCTGCAAAACGTGGACTTTCTACAGATGTCACACTCAACTCCTGGAATAATTCCATCAGCATGGCCTCCGAAAAATCCTACAAATGGGAAGACAGGCAGATAAATGTCAGCATGCTGGAAGAAGCAAAGACCACCAGCATTGAAGTGATGCTCCTCCACCATCTACTCTGTTGGACTAGTCTCATTGTCCGAATGCCTGGTCACTGTCTCCCAAAGCAATAATAATAATAATAATAATAATAATAATAATAATATAACTTTATTTTTATACCCCGCCAACCATCTCCCCTAGGGGACTCGGGGTGGCTTACAAGGGACACGCCCAAGATTACAATTAAAACACACATGTAAAACACTTTAACCAATTAAAACATCATATAAAACAAATGACAACACAATTGAAAGCAATATAAAAACAATATTGCTGAAAGAAACATAGCTGAGGTTCAGATTCAATGAGTGCAATACATTTTTACAGGAGCGCAGGAAAGTGCAACAATACAGTAAACTGGGCAGGAAATACTGGGCAGGAAATTCCGTTCTTGAGTTATTCTACTCTGAACTCAAGAACAGAAAATGGAATCTTGATGGACAGGAAAAGAGATTTCAAGATGGGCTTAAAGCCAACTTTAAAAACTGTGCATAGACACCGAGAACTGAGAAGCCCTGGCCCTTGAGCGCTCTAACTGGAGGTCAGCTGTGACCAGCAGAGCTGCAGAATTTGAAGAGGCATGGATGGAGAGCAAAGGGGGAAAATGTACCAGGAGGAAGGCACGTCAAGCCAATCCTGACTGGCACCGCCTTCCGGCTGGAAAACAGTGTCCTCACTGCAGGAGAACATGCAAATCAAGAATAGGGCTCCATAGCCACCTACCGATCCGCTGCTAAGACACCACATCTGGAAGACAATAATCCTCGAGCTACGAGGGGTTGCCTAACAGTAACAGCAGTTTGATGTCACTTACTGTCAGTGCTTTATTCCATCAAATACTGAGATCTCAAATCTAGTGAAGTGTCTGAAGAAAGTCAATCTTGCATCTTCACTCCCATACGCCACATTATGGGCATTTTAGGTAGTAGTCATAGGTTTTAATGGAAACATTGCTTTCAAAGTAAATAAGAGGTGCAGGGTGAGGGGGCAGTCTAGATTAAGAGCACATGGCAGGAACAAAATGTATCCTGTCAGGGTTCTGATCTGGGTAATTCCTTCTGGTCTGTGCATATTGTTTGGGGGCCAGCATTCATCCAACTGGTGGCTGTGTGAATAGCATTATATTGATTTTGCTTCTCAGAGTCAAACACAGGACAGGGATAATAGAGAAAGATATAGAACTGAACAGATAATGGCCTGTCCTTTTCCTTCATATCTTTGCCTGGATTTTTCCTTTTTTTCTGGAGCCTTTTCTTTTATTTCCTGCCCAAGATACCTCAGTACATGAGCAAAGCATGAAAAAAGGTGGGCTAGCAGAGATGTAGGAGTGTGTGTAGTATGTCCCATATATAGTCTCTTTCCTTTCCCCCTGTGTGGGACAGGACCCATTCATCATCATCAAAGAGAGGAAGGCAGATTAGAAATGTCAGTGCAAGATTACACTGTGGCACATCCCTGTCACAGCTGCTTAGGGAGGAGCCGTGTTTGGTGCTTAGCAGACTCGGGCCGGTGGGAGCTGAAGGCCAGGCTATGGTGACAAGAATGCCCACAAGGGAGACATGTTCCTTAGTCTGACCATCCAGATTTAGCCTTTCAACTTCAAGTATGGACTTAACAGTTGAGAGAAGGAAGAGGAAAAAAAGAAAGGTAATGGACAGAGCCACATCAGAGTACACCACCATCATTTGTTTCTACAGCACCCTGCTTCAGTCAGGTGCTCTCCAGACATGTTGGAGGACATTATGTTTAGTCATAGGGCTGCTGTATAGCCTGATGCATTTATGGAGTTCTGAGTAAAATATTGGAGCAGGATTCATCAGGAAGCTGTGTAGGACTTGTTCTACACATATTCTGCGGGGCAGCATAGATTCTTTTTATGTCAGTAAAGTTTTTGAACTTCAAAAGCAGATTAATTTTGAACAGGGGCCATGGCTTTGAGCTGTGGGAGAGCTCCAAAACACCAGCATTGCTGACGTATTTCCTCTTAAGCTGTGATGCAGAGAGATAGTATCATCTATTGTACTCTATCTGGTTTATACTTGGCTCATTGCAACTGTTGAGATCATCCAGAAGTAATAGCAATCAAGACTGGACATTTATTAGGCAACCAGCATGGGCTCCTAATCTTTAGAAACTGGTGGCTTCTATGTTTGAATTATTAGGTGTGTGGCATAGGAACTTGTGTAGCCTCTCTTTAAATCTGAAATAAAATTTGGTGCAGATTCATCAGACTCTTCAAGGCAAAATATATGTTTTAATAGAAATGGCTGAAAGAGTTGAATATCAGATCATTTATAAGTAGTGTAAATAAATGAATGATTGAAAATTAAAATTCGGGGCAGTAAGCATTTGCATTTCAGAAGATATGAATGAAGCAATGACTTTGCAGACACTTGATAACAGCCAAAGTATGTATACAAAGGAAGATCTCTGAAAAGACTAAGGTGGCCAGTACAGGATCATCTCAGGCCCTAAGGGTTGTGGGCCAAAACCTGAGACCTTAAGATGATATTTGATGATATCTTTAAACACCACTTATTAAATGCCAATCACCATTGTTCTCTGCTTGTCATCCAAATGTACACAAATATAGACATACAGAGAACAAATGTGTCCTATTTGAATGCAAAGCAGAATGGAAAGTGAATCCTGATACCAGAACTTGGAGAAAAGGAGAAGACTAACTAAGCAGGCATAAACACACATGTGTGATCTCCCTCTAGTTGTAGCAGCAAGTTAATTAAGTCTGGCAAAATTGTAGCAAGCCCCTTCTCTGGTAACTGAACTGGACATATCCAAACAGACCTGAAGCAGAACTCAGGAAATTTGGAAAGAATTGTCTCATTGTCTTCTGCCTAGGAAAATCCACAAGAAATCAAAAGTCAGGTTCATGCCCTGAGATTGCCAACACTAGACTAGACCATCTTTTTATTTTGCTGCAAGCAACTGAGATGAGCGACCCTTTAATAACATGTGTGGATTGCATAAACTGTGGGTACTATTGTTCCTCCATGAATTTTGAACCATGACTCTCACAATCCTTTACCATTGGCAGCATTGGGTGGGGCAGATGGGAACTGCAGCCCATATAACCTGGTGTGCCAAGAGTTACCCAGCAACATGAATATTGTTGGGAGGTATCATTGGTATTACAAATAATGCTGTATCGCATTGCATTTATTCATTTATACTTCATCTTTCCCTCAAAGTTGAGAATCATGCAAAATAGATTATCCGTCTCTATCTTACAGACTTTTTGGAAGACTGCTGATAATTAGGGCTGTCAATGATTTAAAAAAAACCTTAGTGCTCAATCAAAAGCTTTTTAATTTATGGATGTAATTGGTTGAAATCTGCATAGATTCACATTGGGTTGAAACAATAGAAATTCCTTTTTACTAGATAATGCAAGCATTTTTTTTACTAAAATGTCTCAGGAGCTCTCTTGGAAAAGCCTAGAGAAAAGTGAGTTCCTCTTTTAGGAAGGTGGGTACCATCTTCAGTTGGTAGCCCCTTCTTATATTGAAAAGAAATGCCTGTACTTTTTATGTGTTCTCATATTAGTTCATTCCAGAAAGTCAAATAGAAAGGGGTTCAAATAGGTCAATTCTTCAAATTGAAGCCTTGCTATTAAGACCTATTGCTCACAACTGCAATACTGCATCCATTCTAACTTTATCCATATTGTAAACTAGACCCAGTTTTTCTTTCTATTGTATTCAGTTAGAAACATAGAAACCCAAGGGAATATAAAACTGAGGGTGTATTGAAAAGACCAGAATGTCCCAGAAGTTGTTTTTGTTCTTTCCATTTTTATTTTTGAAATCTATACAAGTTTTTATGTATTTCACATTGCTTTCTGTCAGATCAGATATTTTTATATATATATCATCTCCTCAGGTCAGTTTATTTCAACCCAGTATAAAATCGGGAAGAACAGGAACAAAGTCTGGGACTTTTCACCAGTCTGAATTGTCAATTCATATTGACAGCAACTTTCCAAGTTTCAGGCAAGTGTTTCTGCAGTGCTACCTGGACATGCCAGGCATTGGATCTGAAACATCCATCTTACAAAACAGCTGCCTTACCTCTGAGTTCCTCACATTTGTTCCCTATATCCTTCTTTGTGCCTTTCCTCTTCCCACCAACACTTTGCCAGTTTGTCGTTCTTTATCATCACCTCCCTTGCTTTTACATTTACTTCCATCCAAAATTTGAGCATGCTTGTGTGCACAATGCCAAACCTAACCCTGAAATTCAACTATATATTTCTTTGCAAAGTGAATAGCTTTGGCGTGCCTCCTTTCCTCTAAAGACATAAAGACATCTGGTACCCCTTGGCTGCACTGTAGAGCAAGGCAATACTGTAACAAACATGCTGCTGGCATGTTGAATTTCAGAGCATAGCTCAGTCATTCAGTGCCACACATCTTCAGCCGGGACAGAACTAAGCTTTTGATGCTCAAAAAGCCACTCGAACTAAGGCAAACCTGCCAGCTATCTCTATATTAGAGGTTTCTATCTCTTGCCTTCCTAGAATTTAAATCTGATCTCCCCATATCACTTTGCTCCATGTACAGTTTTATCTCCATCGAGGTTTAGAAACCAATCCCTGTGAAGCCATTCATGAAGCAAACAAATTATCAGTGCAGAAGGGGAAAGGGGGATTCTTGTCAATTCACCCTTTTACAGACATTCACAAAGCAAAGAATTAATTTGGAGAGTTAGGAGATTGAATGATCTAATCTGCGGGTCAGCCATGACTCCTGCAAATCCAAGGTCCTGTTTTTATGCAGCATTAAGTCTACATAGGTG
The DNA here is from genome assembly GCF_037176765.1 of Anolis sagrei. NCBI lineage: Eukaryota > Metazoa > Chordata > Lepidosauria > Squamata > Anolidae > Anolis > Anolis sagrei. The sequence continues at coordinate 165,826,064 of NC_090025.1, forward strand.
ATTTTGACATTATAGATAGAGATCTGTCAGTCCCGTTCTTGGCGAGTTTCTCCATTTCCAACTTTCCTTCTCATTTCGTCTCTTTACATATCAGATTGTGAGACTGCCTTCCCCTGTCCTTGAAGGGAGATTTGATCATAATTTGACTTGCGTGTTTCCAAATGGACACATTTTGATGTATGCATTCTTGTACTGATGTTTTGCATTGGCCAACACTTGTTTGTGTACATATTTAATCAAATGCATTTTTATTCATGCACATTTTGAAAACCTATTACCCTTTTAGTACATTTCCTCCTGCCAAGTACATTCCGAGCATTGCAAAGATATGGGTTTCTGAAGTGCCGTGTCTTCCATTCTGCTATCATTCTTGGGAGGTGTGAAAAGGGAATTTGCATTCAGAAACTCAAATTGAATGAATTTCTTCCCTGGTTAAAGATAATACATACAGAGCCTGTGTATGTATTCACAGAAGGCCTTGTTCAACTGGGACTTGGGCCAAGGAAGGGCAAGGGCAAAATGTGCCATCCCAATGTCTATTCCGCCTTTAATGTTTGTACAATTAATGGACATCAGCATGAGGCAAGTGTGGTTATTGTGGGAAACTTGCTGAGAGGACTGCTTGCTAGATCCAATCAAAATACTTGTCAAGGCAGCTTAACTCCACTGCAAACCCTTAGCTCTTTTGCAAATGAAATAGCTTTTCTTGACTTGAGTGGCCATCACCTCTATACCAAGGGCTTATAAGCAGATTTTGAAATATTGATCAAGGATTTCAAAGCACCATAAGAATCTTGAATGAGTTCCTAACTAATTTCCAATCCACTAAAAGAGATGCATACTGTAGATATGAACACTACAATATGAATCCATTTTATGGATCTTAATGTTTGGCAATGGGAAGCAGCTTAACATTTCCCCCTTCAGCAAGTGCTTAGGCACAAAATCTAACTGAATGCAAATATGGTTTATCTGGATAGTTCAAGTAACAGAGTAGAAAAAAACAAATCAATGTTGCAAGTGAAGAGAGGGGGTGGCATTTTTAAAGTATTTTAAAAAACATAAAATCAAATACCATAAACTAAAACATATCAAAAATATATGAAATAACACAACAGTGTGTTTGTGTGTGTGTGTGTATGTATGTATATATATGTGTGTGTATCCTGAAAATTTGTCCTGTGAAAATTGTACTAGGAGCGTTAAGAGAAGAGAAAACCCTTTTTTCTGAGAAATATTAGAATGTCTTTCATACAGAGGTGGCAAACACAAAATAAATGTGTTGAGATTTTGAAGCATACCAGGCAAGCTTGTCTTATTAAACTCAACTATGAATACACTGTAGAACTAATGCAGTTTTACAACACTTTAACTGCCATACCTCAATGCTGTGGAATCATGGGAGATGTAATTTTACAAAGACTTTGGCCTTCCCTGCCAAGGAATGCTGGTGCCTCATCAAACCACAGCTCCCATGATTCCATATCATTGAGTCATGACCATAAAAGTGGTGTCAATCTGCATTAATTCTGCAGTATAAACACACTCTTAGACCTACTGTTAGAGTGCAGACTTTCTTAAGATGAAGCTGTAGAGAACTACAAGTACAGTCCTAGATCTGAGGATATTTTTTCTGACATAAAGGTGGCAAATAAATGTGACACTACCTGAGTCAGCAGCATCTATTTGTCTCTAAGTGCAGTGATGGATAGGATCTAGCTTTCAGCCTAATCATGAAAGGAGCTATCCAAAATGCTAAACCTATTTGAGCAACAGAGTTAAGCATTCCTGGAGAAAATAATTGAAATGGAAGGGGCCTGGTAAGTTCAACCCCCTGCTCCATGCAGGATCTCCAGGTAAATCATTTCCAGATGCCCAGCTTCTTTTTGAAGATGTTCAGGAAAGGAGAACCCATTGCCTGTCTAGATAATTGGTCATTTTGCCAAACTGTGCTTATCAAGAAGAATTTTCTTCTAATGCCTAATCAAAATCTACCCCTGAACTCCTGCTCTCTGGGAAAGCAGAAAACATGCATGCCTCTCTTGTCTGTAACAACCCTGGGAGTATTTAAAGGTATCACTCCTCAATCTTCTCTTCACAAAGTGGAACATGCCCAGCTTCTTTACAGATATTGTTCTGCATATTTCTTACCATTCTTGCTGCTCTTATCTGAACTCACCCCAACGCGTCTACATTCTTTTTAAAAAATTGATTCCCAGAACTGAACACAGTATTCCAGATGAGGTGTGAACCAGTGCAGAATATTGCACAACTAATATTTCCCTCAAATTTGAAGCAATGTTTCTAGTAATACAGGCTAGTCATTGCCTCATTGCTGCAGCATCACATTACTGTTTCAACTTATGATCAACAATAATCTCAGGGTCCTTTTTGTATATAATACTGCTGAACAATTTACCTTCCATCCTATACCTGTGCATTTGGTTATGTTTCCTAGGTGTAGAATGTTGTATTTGTCTCTACTGAAATTCATTTTATGAGTTTCTACCCAACTTTCTAGTGTTTATCAAGGTTGTTTTGAATTTTGTGTCTATCTTCCTATGTATTAGCCACATCTCTCAGTTTTGGGTCTTCTTCAAATGTGATGTGGATTCCTTCCACTCTATTATCTAAATCACTGATAAAACTGCTGAAGAGTAATGATCTTGGGATAGATCCTAAGGCCCTCCACTCAAGATTTCTTTCCAGTTTGAAGCACAGCCATAGCTGTGGTGGCACAATGGGTTAAACCCTTGCACTGCTGAATTGCTGACCTGAAGGTTGGCAGTTCAAATCCATGAGATGGGGTGAGCTCCTGTCTATCAGCTACAGCTCTTGCCAGATACATTTGGACAAGTAAACTGGGCCAGAACCATTTAGGGCAAGCTGAACACTTCCCAAGCGTTTAGGACTGTGTGATGTATTTTCAAATGTTGTTATTGTTGTTGTTATTTATTAATGTTATTGTTGTTATTGTTTTGACAAATCTTTGAGTATGGTTTCCCAACCAATTATGGATGCATCAGATGGTGTTTCCATTTATTTCATATTTGATCTGTTTACTAATCTAAATATTATTGGGGTCCTTGTGAAATGCCTTATTGAAATCAAAATAAATGGCATTCACTGCATTCCCACCATGTACTAAAGTAGTAACCTGATTATGAGAAAGATATGAGATGAATTTGGCAGGATTTATTCTTGTAAAACTATAGTGGCTTCTACTGATCAATGCATTGTCATCAAGATGCTGTATTGATCGGTTCCTATTTAGTAGTGGGAATATAAACCAGACTCCTTCAGTTGATCTTAAGGCCTCCACAGGTTTGTATGAAGCAGAATATGAGGGGAAAATGTTTCTCAGAAAACTACCAGAATTTTCTAGGCAGCATAGCCACAGTACAAGCTGTGGTTCTGTGTAAGTGCTCAATAGTCAACATAGCTCAGGAGGCACCTGCCTTGCTTTTCTATCAAACCTAGCTTAACATTTTCTCTTGAACAAGCACCCACAATTCTCTTTCCTTGCGGTATGTTTTTATGCATTCTGTCCTACATGTCTCAATAAATTCAGCTGAACAAAATCTTTGGCAGGCCTCCCGGCTTCCATCTCTCTCGCTGGCAAATGATTTCTCAAATTCTTTCAAAAACGTATTATCTTTCAAAGGAGGAGCTGATAAACAGAGGTGGGAGGGAAGGGTGCTGGAGGGACAAAGCTGAAATCTGCCATATTCCTCTGCTTTATGCCCATTGCCTCCTGGCCTTTTATGAAGATATATAGACATTTATTATGAAAATAAATTACCAACGGCAATCAGAAGCCCTTGATATGGAAAAAAAATCCTTCAGATGTCAGCTTTCCTTTTCAGTCTCCAGGCACTTGCACTTCCAAGCACAGACAGAAACATGTTCACTGGCCCAGAAGTCTATCCAATTTACAATCTGACAATGCATGATTTTTTTGCATATTTGCATATGGGGAAATGGGAATGTGGTTGGGGAGGCAATGTGGCTCCCCACATTCAGCTCTGGATAAGGTGTTTCCATTGGTCTCTTTTACAGACACGGTCCTTTGCTGGAAGCAGTTATTTTATTGATATCTTTTTCCTAGATGTGAAAAAATACAGCCAAAAAATCCCAATTGTAATATAAATTGTTTAAAAGTTTACAGGGCTATAAAACAGAGCAATGCAGGCAAATGTACAGCACTTGCATATGCCCTTTTAAAAAAAGACCTTCTGCAACAACCAGTTACTAGCCAAAGACCTGTCAATTAAAGTGAAAAGAACAGGAACAAAATCTGGCACTTTTTATTCTTTTTAATCAGTTTGGATACACTCTATTTTCTGTGTCTATTGCAAAATGAGAGCAGAGAAGAGATGTCTAACCTTCCATGGGAGAGAATGCCACAGTCCGGGAGCAACCACTCAAAAAGCCCTCCCATGTTTCTTCAGAACCATGCCTGCAGCCAGACACAAATGCCTTCCCCAAGGGAGATAGGATGCTTCTAGATTTTCAAGCTTCATAGGAATGTTTAACTTCCACTTGAAGCTGTGCTCAGTGTGATGTGGCAGCTAAAAAAGCCAATGAGAATCTAGACTGCATCAGTAGAAGTATAATGTTTGGATTGAGGGAAGTAATAGTCCCACTCTGTTCTGCTTTGGTAACATCTCCCCTTGAATACTTTGTCCAGTTCTGGGCACCACAATCCAATAATAATAATAATAATAATAATCATCATCATCATCATCATCATCTTTATTTATATCCCGCCTCATCTCCTAATACAGGACTCGGAGCAGCTGACAACTTAAAAGGCAAATATTCAATGCCAACAAGTATATACATACAGACATAACTTAATAAATAGCATTTAAAGCCCAATCACATTTGATAATAAAAAAATCATAATAAACAATACAACATGATACCACACTAAACAATGCCTATAGTGTTATTTATTTATTTATTTACTTTACTTGTATACCGCAGTTTCTCAGCCTAACTGGCGACTCAACGCGGTTTACAACAAGGGTAAAATCAGTCACAATATACAATTTAAAACACAAAAGCACAATATACAGTATTACACAACAATAACAACACAATGCTTCTCATCACTAGAGTCATGATCCAAATTCGTCGTCCATATTTCCATTCCTGTAATCGTCACATTCATTGCACTGATTAACCAAATGCCTGTTCGAACATCCAAGTTTTTAATCTTCTTCGGAACACCATTAGCGAGGGGGCTGATCTTACCTCCATGGGAAGGGTGTTCCACAGCCGAGGGGCCACCACAGAAAAGGCCCTGTCTCTCGTCCCCGCCAGCCGCACCTGTGAAGCAGGCGGGATAGAGAGCAGGGCCTCCCCAGAAGATCTCAGGGTCCTGGTGGGCTGATAGGCAGAGTTTACGTTCGGATAGGTAACTTGGGCCAGAACCGTTTAGGGCTTTAAAGGCCAATGCCAGCACTTTGAATTGAGCCCAGTAGCAGATCGGCAGCCAGTGGAGGTGGCGCAGCAGAGGAGTGGTATGCTCCCTGCGCTCCGCTCCTGTTAGTATCATGGCTGCCGAACGTTGGACTAGTTGGAGCTTCCGGGCTGTCTTCAAAGGCTACCCCACGTAGAGCGCGTTGCAGTAGTCTAAACGGGATGTAACCAGAGCGTGGACTACCGTGGCCAAGTCAGACTTCCCAAGGTACGGGCGCAGTTGGCGCACGAGTTTTAACTGTGCGAATGCTCCCCTGGTCACCGCCGAAACCTGAGGTTCCAGGCTCAGCGATGAGTCCAGGATCACACCCAAACTGCAAACCTGCGTCTTCAGGGGGAGTGCGACCCCATCCAACACAGGCTGTAACCCTATACCCTGTTCGGCCTTATGACTAACCAGGAGTACCTCTGTCTTGTCTGGATTCAGTTTCAATTTGTTCGCCCTCATCCAGACCATCACAGCGGCCAAGCACCGGTTCAGGACCTTAACAGGTGTTAAAAACCATATTCCTATTCTGTTCCACATTGCTTAAAAGACTTAAAAACTAGTTATTTTTTTGTGCTCCCAAGCTTCTCCATATGCTTGGGAGCACAAAAAAAATTAACTGATTTTTGAAGAAGGGTAGCAAGGGGTCATTTTGATTTCCTTTGGAAGGGAGTCCAAGAGGTGGGAGGCAATGGCAGAAAAGGCCCTCTCTCTCATCCCCACCAACAATTTTGAGATGGAGACAGGAGCATGAGGAAGGCCTCCTCTGATTATCACAGTGTTCGGGCAGGTTCATATGAAGAGAGGTGGTTGGCCAAATAATCTGGACCTGAACCATTTAAGGCTTTAAAGGTAATGACCAGCACTCGGTAGCAAACTGGGAGCCAGTTGAACTGCTGTGGCATGAGAGTTGTTCACTCCCTGTACGGTGCTCTGGTTAGTAACATGGCAGATAACCTTTGCACCAGTTCAAGCTTCCAATGACTCTTCAAAGACAGCCTCACATAGAGTGCATTACAGTAGTAATGGACTGCATGAGGACATGTACTACCATAGCCAAGTCTGGAATCTCAAGGTACAAGCGCAGCTGGCGCACAAGTTTTAATTGTGCAAAGGTGCTTCTAGCCACATCGGACACCTTTGGCTCCGGTGTCAGTGATGAGTCCAGGATCACCCCAAGCTGAGTCATCAGAGGGAGTGTAACCTCATCCAGCACTGGTTGTATCCCTATACCCTTATCTGCCTTCTGACTGACCAGGAGCACCTCTGTCTTGCCAAGATTTAATTTCAATCTATTTGCCCGCATGCAGCCCATTACAGTCCAAGAAGGATATTGACAAGCTGGAATGTGTCCAGAGAAGGATGACCAAAATGGTCAAAGGTGTGGAAGTCAAGCCATATGTGGTGTAGCTTAGGAAGCTGAGGATATTTAGCCAAGAAAAGAGAAGGTTGAGAGGAGACATGATATAGCTATGTTTAAATATATGAAAGGATGTCACATTGTTTTCTGCGGCTTTATAGAGTAGCAGAAGGAACAATGAATTCAAATTGCAGGAAAAGAGATTCCACCAAAACATCATGAAGAACTTCCTGACTGTTAGAGCTATTGGCCAGTGGAATATGCTGCCTCGGAGGGTGGTAGTGTCACTTTTTCTCTCTTCAATGAGATTCAAAGCAGAGATTTTGTGATTTTTATGAACTCTGATTACAGGTTGTTATTTTCCAGGTCTTGTTTTTTGGCCCAATTGTGGGTAATGTTATGTTTCACACTGAAGAATAAGTGTTTTGAGCCTTTTTGAGTTATTTTTGGCTCCTTATTAACTAATAAACTGTACTTTAATTAATATTGGTCTGGTGCTTTAACGGGTCTGTCTTGCAACAGGTTGAGCATCCCTTATTTGGAATTTCAAAATTCAAAAAATGCTACAATTTTGCCAAATCTGGAAGGTTGAAAGATATGTCTATAGAATCCTGGATACTGCAATTTCCTGAGCCATTAGAGTTCTCTGGCTGATTATACTAAATTCAGTAGGCCTTAAGGTCCAGTCAGTTTGGCTCCAAGATTCCCTGTGGATATAGAAATATGTGAATGCTAAAATACTATCATATAAAGTGTCCCTTTAGAAAATGACAAAATCAAACACACTCACACACATGTATATATTCAAGTTATGGATAAAGGAGGACTGTGCAGAATTCATGGACAGTTTAGAATCCATGAATACAGAAGACTAACTCCATCTTATAAAACTAGAAATCCCAAGAATCCACAAAAACCTTTGCTC